>NW_011354693.1:0-6876 GCF_000735185.1 Notothenia coriiceps
CAAGTACAAACCACATACTGTCTGTGTCATGGCGAATACAGTCGCTGGTTTATTTATGTCTGTATAGGCCGTTGTTGTGAGTATGGACGGTCGGAGCATATACTACGTTAGCTTAGCCAAATCTCCATTCAGAAAGCACGCATTTTAAAAGGTTTTTCGCCTGCCGTCTGTCTGCAGACTTGTCAAAGCATTAATTCATGGTTTTTACTATCCGGTATCAGTATGTTGTTACTTCGGCATCATTTTGAAACGTGAATTACAATTAAATCACGGTCAAATATGTTCATCTTGTTGTAGTTGCGGAACTACGCCTAGTGGAAACGCAACAAGAAATGGACCGGTTTGGCACGGCACGCTTAAACCGTGCTACGCGCTGCAGCGAAAATGCGCCAGGCTCCTCCAACAATGCAACACATGATACATACAATTACAAGACATCAAATAATGCAAAACAATTGTGAAATAGACAAAAAGTTGCAGGTAAGTTGCAGGAATAGGTAAAAATATAAACCTTTACAATAAGACACAAATCTGAAATTAATAATAAATAAAGTAGGATAGATACTGTACTGTATTCTGATATTTTAAATAAAAAAAAATAAAAGAATGAAAAGAGAAAATATATTACGGTTATGATTTATTATGAGCAGCGCTGATCTCATGGAGCCCCCTATACATTAAAACAGAGCTAAAGAGGGGGAGTACTGGACCTTATTCCAACAGGGTGGGTGCTGATGTTGCTGTTGTTTGTGTTGTCGAGGTGGGATGGAGCTGGCAGAGCGCCTCTGCAGGATCAGAAGATGTCTCAGAGTAAGCAGGCCTGTGCGGGGCTGACGGACATTAAGCTACTGTTCAGCTACCTGCAGCTGTTCCAGGTCACGGACAAGGTGACTCAACTGATATATTTCCGAACATTCACTTTGTTCACTGGAGTCAGCAATGTGTTAAAGCTCCTTATCATACCTTCTACTTTCCTCTCTTCTCTGTTAACCTGCTACCTTTTCATTCCTCCATCCTGTGCAGGTGGTGTTTGACCTGAGTCTGGCCCGGGGTCTGGACTATTACACAGGGATCATTTACGAGGGGGTTCTGACTCAGGCAGGCATCGCTGCTGAAGCCCAGAATGGTTCCGGTGCAGAGGAGAGTGTGAGCGTGGGCAGCGTAGCGGGCGGGGGCCGGTATGACGGGCTGGTGGGGATGTTTGACCCCAAGGGCAGGAAGGTGCCATGTGTGGGGGTCAGCATCGGCATCGAGAGGATCTTCTCCATCATGGAGCAGAAGGCCGAGGTAATCCTGTGAGTGAGTGAGGTGCGTTCACACCTGCCTTGTATAGTCCGGTTGAATCGAACCCTGGTACGGTTCATTTGGGTCGGTGTGAAAGCAGTCCGAGACCTCTTAAGTGAACTAAACAACCGGACTCTGGTCCGCTAAAATAGGTAGTCTCGGAAACGCTTGCTTGCGAACTCTGGAGCGGTTAATTGCTGGTGTGAACGCAGTCCGCACCAAAACATAGGAAGCGTAGTATTTACGTGTCTCAAGAACGCTGATGTCTTCAAAATCTTTAGCGAAAGAATCCTTCAAGACATCCGCGGTTGTTTAGTTAAAGAGTGAAGCAGAATGAAGTGTTGAACAGTGTCAACTACATAATATTAAGAACACCTGTCGTAAAACGCCCCTCCTTACTGCAGAACGTCTCTCATTATATGTGTCATAATGTTTTTTAACGGACGTTGTCTGATAATCATATGCGCGGGCTGCTAGTGTCTGTTGATCTCCAGATTAACAGCAGCATGAGCATAACCTGCCGAAAGTGCCGATGCTCCATGGCGGAGAATCAGATAGAAATTGCCGGGATTTGCGTTTTTATCCTCTTAATGTCTGACCAATGGTTGAACAGCATTTCCGTGCACATGACTTGTGTTTATAGTTCGTTTGAGTTTTACGCAAACCGAACCTTCTGAAAAATGAAACAAACTGTGGTCTGGTGCACACCTGAGAAGCGGACTATTAGGTGTGAATGCACCCTGAGACGTGTGTGTGTGTGTGTGTGTGTGTGTGTGTGTGTGTGTGTGTGTGTGTGTGTGTGTGTGTGTGTGTGTGTGTCAGTCAGACTGTAACAGTATGTTGTTAATACGTGTGTGTGTTTCAGGCCTCAGCACAGAGGGTCCGCACCACAGAGGTTCAGGTGATGGTAGTGTCTGCTCAGAAGAACCTGCTGGAGGAGAGACTCAAACTGCTCACTGAGCTCTGGAACGCTGGCATCAAGGTCTGTGTTAACTTGTGTTATATTTGCAGATTCCACTAACCTTGTTTAATGTTACTTCGTAAGTCTGGAGTCTGATTTCTGAAAATTATTACTATCACCTTTGCACTAGACTAGAGATTCATCAATTAAATGTTTATATTATTTTAAGACTGACCTGCCAATGCTGATTTTCTTTCCGAAAAGCGTGTAACTTTTGATCAAAAATAAAAATACATTTCTCAGTCTATAATAAAACATAGACTAATGGAATATAACTTCCATTCACTCAAAAAGGGCACTTGTTCCTTTACTGCTAATTTTGGACTTTTTGGTGTGGAAAGTTGACATTTGTCATGCTGTCATTTAAAAATATTATTTGTATTATTCGTCACACTGAATGCTGTGTATGTGTCCAGGCAGAGGTAATTTACAAGAAGAACCCCAAACTGCTGAGTCAGCTGCAGTACTGCGAGGACTCGGGGATCCCCCTGGTGGCCATCCTGGGAGAGCAGGAGCTGAAGGATGGGGTGGTGAAGCTGCGCGCCGTGGCAACCAGAGAGGAGGTACCTGAACACATCTTTATTAAAGATGATACCAAATTATGTTTTTATTACCATTCACACACAATCATGCAGAGGCAGCCATACAGGCTCAGAGACTAACATTCACACATACTCAGTGTTGGCCATCGGGAGCAGTTTAGGGTTGAGGGCCAATATATTTGGCTGTTTGACAGGGCCGTAAAACTGAGTTTGTGATGCTGCAGGACTAACCTCACTGTCTGCTCTCTCCCCACAGGCTGATATATCCAGAGCAGATCTGATAGCTGAGATCAAGAGGAGGACCTCTGAGGCCTAGACGTTAACCCCTGCCCCCCCCCACGCCACATTCAAACAGACACTGCACTCTTCTACAGATTCCTTGGCAACATGAAACAAAGAAAGTTACCCTTAGCAATGATGCCAACATGATGTTCTTAAGGGTAACATGCCTTCAGTGTCAGCACTGTTTAACAGGGAGCTGCTGTGAGGAACGCATCAGTTATTATTATCTACAAAGCTGCTAGAGAGCAGCTACATTTATTTGTACAGCTTCATCTCTGTTCTGTTTAAGACGTGTACTTTCTCCCTGCACCATCCCATGCTGAAGTTAAACTCAGCTTCTAACAAAAACACTTTCATTTGTTCCATGGCTGTACTGCCAGGTGTCTGAAATAAACTCATTGCTCAGCAGCTTGTGTTCACTGACATTCTCAGTTTAAAACAATATGATGTTTCTCACTTACTGTACTTAGGTGGCATGTAGCCATGTAGCCTGTTTTGGTTTGTATTACTTTATATCAGACTGGGTTTAACTGTCTACGAGGGTGCTGACAAATCTTGTTGGATGTTTTTTAATAATGAAGAGCACTTTTCTTCAGATCAACATTTACTACACACAAATGTAACAGAAATCAAGCAAGTTCTTCAATAGGGTTTAAAATGCTATCTTATTCCACTGGAGACCTGAAAGATAGAAATCCTTTTAGAAAAATGGTTGAATATAAGGAACACAACATTAGTTTCTTCTTTCCTGCTAGTAAACTGAATATCTTCTTGACTAATATTGATTTCAAGAGATTCCAATGGCACGATTTCATTTGGTGCAGTCTATAATAAAGCCTACTATTGTAATTAATAGTCAGTTAGCTTGTTCTTGTATCAAAAGTAGCCTTCTCAAGATTAAAACACTTGTTCTTACAGCCACATTTAGGAAAATCATGCATTACATAAATAGTTCTCAGCCAATACATCAAAACCTCGTCTTTACATCTTGTTCCTATGTGGATAAACTTTCCATATTATATGGATGACTATTTGTAAATTATTTTGGAACTATCAGTGAAACAAGTCTTTCAGACACATCTCATTTAACAGCTTGATCAGGATCATTTTAAGATTCTTTAGCTATAATGGCAGATTTTATGAATCTGGTGCAATAGTCCTGTATCAAAACAATGCTATTTATAATTAGGGTGGCTACAAACCGAGAGGCTAATCCTGACGCAGTAAGCTTAGAGTGGAGAAGAGGACACCATCTTCCTCCATTCACCTGCATGGAAGCACTGACAGTCATCTTCTTTGACCTCTCCAGTGCTTTGAACAGATACAGATCTTTTTCTGTGGGTGCAACAAGCTTCACATCAGGGTGACTGGAGCGCTGCAGATCTGAGAGGAAGAGGCTGGGCTTCATCCAGGGAGGACGTGGAGACATGGGGGGTTTTTCTCAATGTCGAGGATGCTTCCTTGGTAGGACATGTCTTCTGAGTCACTTCCTTCAGAAGCTAGGCAAGAATCCTTCCTGGCATTCGGAAAACGAAGAGTGGAGCAGGCAAGCAAGTGTGCGTCATATGAGAGGCCCCGCCTTACATTTTCCACCACAGATTTTGGGAAATTCGTCCGTGCGCCAAGCATTGTGGGAATTTTAAGACCGGAGGATACACATGTGCAGCCTTGAAATTTCCCGCAACGAAGGACTCAGTCCTCGGTAGAATTCCAAGGATCCTGGACATTGGAACAGTCCTTCGGCGGGACTCGATGACGTAGCATCCTTGAAATAGTGGCTCTGGAGGAGCCTTCCTCGACATGGAGAAACACCCATGGACTCAGTGAAGGCTCAGGGACATTTTGCAAAGAACACACTTCGGATCAAGATAACTTGATCTAGGATTAACACATCTGTATCTGGGTCAGAATGGCCAGGATTATGTTAGCCTGGGTTAAATAAAACCTGTTAGCAGAAAAGCACCTTCCTGTTGATAATCCCCACTGTGCAAGTGGTCATTAATCAGTCGTTGTAGTAAAGAGTTAACATTCACTCCATTCATTTACATGAAGTAACACCACCATCACATTTTCCTTTCAATCTCATTTATTAAAAATGAGGAAACAATAAAGAGTAACACGTAAAAAGCATGCACAAATAAAACACTGAAGTTGAACGACAAACAAGCGAACTATAATAAAAGCATGCAGATAAAATAAGATAAAAATATTGAACATCTATCTGTAAATAACATTAACAAGCAAACAGTGCTGCAGGAGGGGGTGGTGATCAGCTGGGGGGGCTAATTGTTGCAGATCTTCTGCAGAACCTGCAGAGCCGCAGCCTGATGAGCTTCCGCCACCGTGTCGTAGGCAGAGGGTCCCGGTAAGATCATGACCTGCCCTTTGAAGTCGGGGGTTATCCCGGGGACGGACAGCTTATAAAAGAAGAACATGAAGCCCTTGGACCCCGCTTGGTTCAGCGTAAGATTGCACTGCGGCACCCCAACACCCTTCGCCTCACACAGCTCACACAGCAGCGCCATGGGGCAGTGGAGGGACCCTGAGGACGTGAGGTGACCCTCCAGGGAAGAGGCGCAGAAGGAGGAGCTGGGAGGGGGCGGGGTCTGGGGGACAGCGGGTTCTCCCACTGCTTTGCAGAATTCCCTGGCATCCCTGGATGGAGGGCGGGCCAGGCGGGGAGGGGGGCGTAGAGGGGTGAGAACGTGGCGTGGCGGCTTCAGGGGGGTCGGAAAGAGGCTTTTAGAGAATTTATGTGGAGGGGGGGGCTCGTCAGTGGTCGACTTCATTGTGGTCTGCCATTTGATGGTGATGTTCAAATCAAACTTCTTCCTGATTGCTGGGCACAAAGAGAAGAGCAGCTACAGTATTAAGGCGTTTTGACAGATAAAACATTATCTTACGTACGTTTTAATTTTCTTAACCGGAGATAGATAGATACAGAATTACCCCACCTTCACAAGAGAATGCCTCAGGCTTTTTAAAAAAGATAAAACAAGAGTTTGGTTATTCTACGTCGTGCCATCTGGGGGGTATGCTACGAAGCAGGATTTTTGCTTAGCCGGCTAACTTCAGGGAAAACTCTGGGTTTCCGGTCCTACGAAGCTGGTTCTCTTTTTAGCAGGCTAGATCTCCATGGTAACTTATGCTGTGCGGCTAACCTGGTCGGGACCAGGGGGGTATACCACGAATCTAGTTCAACCTATCCTGGATATGTTTTGAGTTATCCGGTTGACTTAATCCAAAACAAAGCAGCTCTTGCTAAACTGTACTACAACGCTGGCTATCAACTCGTTAGCTCAAGCCATATAGTTAGGTGCGCGTTCACATTAAAGGGGTGGTATCTGGAGCATTCGACCAATCACAAACATGGAGAAGCGTACTGACAGCGCAGCGTCATACTTCCTGAAGGAAAAGTCAACTATAATATTAGACAAATATGAAAAAGTTAAACTTTAAACATCCATGACTTAAACACTTTATCCAGGATAAAAGCCACATAGTTGCACCTGCAAGGTGAATACAGCTGGTAAAAGAAAAAGTGTTTGAATGCGTACATTAACAGGTTTATGATATCACTGCCCCGTCTAAGACATGAGTGGATCTGACTTTAATTACATTTGACTCGAGTGTTTCGTCAACCTACAGTTTTTCTCGATTGCTAACACACTAAAATTATACATAAAGCACAATTATTTTAACTGACACTCAAAGAGCAAAACATCGGCTCAAATCTCCAAAACTCTAAACACGTTTTCAGCTTTTCACACAATTTGCAAATCAACATGGCACTTTTTGCAAACCACT
>NW_011354694.1:0-2457 GCF_000735185.1 Notothenia coriiceps
TCACAGAATGTAAACAACACTGTATAGAGTGAACGTGTGGAGCTCACACGATAGAGAAAACACCAAGATGAAAAAATCTAATCCATTTACCGACGAACATTTCTACTAAAGACCGGGCAAAAAGTGGGGGGAAACTATTCTGCACCCCGTGCAACTGTGTGTTGGAGCATAAGAGAAAATCTACGGTGACGACCCACTTTGATTCATTCAAACATTCGAAAATGCTTTCTGCTGCTGCGGACAAGAAAGCCAAACAACTCACGTTCACCGAGGGATCAACCTCCAAAACCCTTTCGAGGGCTACAAGAAACGAGGTGAGTAGCCTACAAGATTGAAGCTGCAGATAACGAACGAGTAAATGAAAACAGAATGAGGCGGAGAAGTGTGTGTGTGTGTGTGTGTGTGTGTGTGTGTGTGTGTGTGTGAGATTAAAATAGCCCAATTGCTTTTACAATAAATAAACATTGAATGTGTTTCATTGAATAGTAAAGGGGTTTAACGTTAGTGGCAGGTTGTGTGTGAGAGAGAATAAATAAGACAGCCCAATATTTAAAAAAATTGTTATTCTTTCCCCCGCATATTTAGCATATTTCGCAACTTCCCGCAATTTCACCGCATAAAATCACATAAAACCCCCGCATGTTTAATCGCATAATCAAGGATTTTTGCCCGCGTTTTTCTGGAGGGTCTAGTAAGTGTTAAACAAGTGGTGTGTGTGGACGTACCCTGCGTGTCTTCTCCACGTCCCCACAGGGAAGTCTTTTGACAAAGTCGATGCCGGTCAGAGGGGTCCCGGTGGGAGGCAGCAGCACCGATGCATCCATCATTAGATACTCCACATTCAGAGGTTTACTCTGCAACACACACATGTGCAATATTACAGACAATCCCACACGTGGGGATATGTTCAATGAGCGAACAAAAAGCCGAAACAAGTCATATCAAATGAAGGCTAACTCACCGTCATGCTCCTGTATTCATCTTCAAACATGTCCAGAAAGATCTCCTCGCCCTGGGATGACATGATGAAACACGAAAGCCGGTTAAAAATAGAGCTGAGTATTTGGAGGGACCGTTTCACACCCTTTAAATGAAAGAAGAACTCAGCGGCTGTGAACAGTGTGAATCATTTATACAATAAGACCTGCGAATCAAGTCAAACTAGGCAAAGGCATCTTTTGTTGAACCGCTCCATCTACACACTGTTCTGAAATATAAACACACTTGACTGAAATTGAGATACAGGAAAGGTAATTCAACAAAAGTCCCCTTTTATGTTTTACAATTTCCGGAATAATCCGAATAGAGCTTATAATTACAATTATATCTTTTAATTTACAACCGCTCCCTTTAACAGTCTTGCAATGTGATTGTATTTAGCCTCTACATTTTTTGCTTAACAAGCTAAAACCGTGTGTCCAGAAAAGATTGCTATTTTCCCCAGTTCCCTCTTTTTGATTTTCCTTTTCTTTACCACTTGGTCAAATGCTGAGTCGTATCACGGATCATGAAGCTGACTCATCCGTCCATGCAGGTCTGTGCGTGCAGAGTTTAAAACAATAGTCTATAGAAATGTTTGCTCTCTCACGACACTCCTCCTTTTCAGAGGGGATAATGCCGTATGTGTTCTTTGCATTCAAGGTCATATATCTAGACTTACAATATTCCCCTTTGCATGCACTAGACGAGGTACTCTTTAAATCAGGCGGTTTCTTATCGCAGGACATTTCTTCCTGATTTGTCACTACAAGCATTGTGCACAAATCCTCACATTGTGGGAGAGGAATTCCTAAATGACGTCCCATCAACAATATCGCGTTTTCAATCACAACAGGAAATACTGGACAGGAAACACTAGTTGCTTTGAAATGCACCGTTTAGCTTCTAAGTGTACAGGACATATTTAGTTTCTTCTTTGTATGATACGTATCTACTTGTAAGTGAACATTGAAACTTCCAGCTCGAAGCAACAGACTTATCATTCAAATGAAATGCCAAATCTGTTAATCGTGGTGAAATGAATCCAATTAACAATTGATTAAAACAGCGAATTAGTGGTTTCATATTCAAATAATAGTTTTGCTGATTCCTTCTTTTCTTTTACAGATTCATTATTAGTTACTTTATCAATTTGAAAACATTTTCCTTGTTTGACACCGCTAAACTGACACTTGACTGCTACAATTATGAAAGTGTTTTTTTAAATCGGTGACTGCAGTGCGAATGGAATAACATTAAAAAAGACAAACTCAATTACTAAAGATCAACATTTACAATAGAAAAGACTTAGGATATTTAGATTCATTCCAAATATAAACATCCAATGTTTTCTCTGGATTCAAGACGGATGAATGTTCATTGTATAATGGTTTGTTTGTTCACCATGCAAAGCGGCCTTGGGTCCCTTGAAAGGAGCTATACAAATGTAATCTATTACTATCTGATCGAAACATAATT
>NW_011354695.1:0-4003 GCF_000735185.1 Notothenia coriiceps
AGTAAAAGTAGAAGTATTCAGGTCTTGTACTTGAGTAAAAGTAGAAGTACTCAGATCTTGTACTTGAGTTGAAGTAGAAGTACTCAGGTCTTGTACTTGAGTAAAAGTAGAAGTACTCAGATCTTGTACTTGAGTAAAAGTAGAAGTACTCAGGTCTTGTACTTGAGTAAAAGTAGAAGTACTCAGATCTTGTACTTGAGTAAAAGTAGAAGTACTCAGGTCTTCTGCTTGAGTAAAAGTAGAAATACTCAGGTCTTCTGCTTGAGTAAAAGTAGAAGTACTCAGGTCTTGTACTTGAGTAAAAGTAGAAGTACTCAGGTCTTCTGCTTGAGTAAAAGTAGAAGTACTCAGATCTTGTACTTGAGTAAAAGTAGAAAAGTATTATTATTGAAATAAAGTTAAAGTACCAAAATTAAAAGTAGTCATTGTGCAGATTGGTCCATTTCAGAATAATATATTAGACTAAAAAAAAATATATATATATACATGTATTTTTTGTATATGTTTATAAATAGATAAAAATATGTATTATTATAATTATAATAACCATTAACCTCAGTGGAAAACCTTTTAACATGTAGTTGTGTTTTCTGAAGCAGAAAAAGCCAACAGGTACACGTCTGCCTGCGTCATCACTCTGAGTCACAGACTGTACCTGAACGCACCGTCCTGTAATCAGTCATATTCTCTAATAACAGGCAGAGAAAAGAACAGCTGACTCATCTCCACACAAACACACACAATATGTTCTGTACACAACTCGATATCATCTCACACACACACACACACACACACACACACACACACACACACACACACACACACACACACACACACACACACACACACACACACACACACACACACACACACAGTACAGAGAGCAGAGTAGGGCCTCTATCCACTACATCTGTTTCCATTTCTCTAACTTTCCACCTCAACCAATGATGAGAAACATGTATGTAATGTTTGAAGGCAAATATAAAACATGCTTGAATGGAGACGGACAGAAACACGCCTGATGAGAGGAAGCGAGGAAAGATAAAGCAAGGACACATTCGATTCGATTAGATTCAAGGAAACGACATGCAAAACATGTCTGCCGTACTTCAAGATTCATTTGCGTAATCAACGTGTCCGCACTTTTTTGAACACACAATTTAAAACGTACGTACGGTGGATCTCATCTAACGAGAGAGAGACGTGTGTGAATGAGATGAAAGAGATAAAGGAAGCATAGAGCAGGGGCAGCTGAGCAGAAGGTGAGATGGAGATGTTGTAGATTTCTGTTTCAGAACAGACAGAGGGACTGAGAGGTCGACATAAAGTAAAATCATAGCATAACAAACCTGACATGCGATATCAAGTAGGCAAATTAACTCAAACACGTCATGTTACAATTATTTTGCTGCTTGCTACAAAAGGAAAACTTGTGCGGCTCTCTTGCCAGGGCTACTTGAGTGAGTGACAGCCAATCACAATCACAATCAAATCTCCAGAGCAGACGGACGGTGATCAAAGGTAGAAACACTGAATAAAGTTGTTTCATGTGTTTCTCCAGTTCGGCGCCGCTAACCGAGCTAGCTCAGCGTGTTGCTCTGATAACTTAAGATCCAGACGTCCGTGACTAAAATCCTTCATCCGGTTAAATATAGTTAAACAAATACCAATTGTCTCACTAAAGTTCAAGAAAGGACGGTGTGCGGACAAAACATTTTTTTTTTCTATTCCTGTATTTTTTCATATCGCAGGGAAAGAAATCGCAATGTCAGTTTTTTCCAATATCGTGCAGCCCTAATACCGTACTATGCCTCATTCACACACGTGCACTACGACAGGTCACAGTGCCTCTACAGAAACATGTAGCTAACATATAGTATGTTTCCTCATGATCCAAACTACAAGACCCAGACATGATGTCACATGCATCTCAACATGTGTGTGACCCTCACTCACCACCACACTAACTACAGAGGGGACATTAAGGAAGGAGGTTGGTTATCCCACTGCCTTGTAAATGTATAAAATGCATGCATAACAAATACCTGAAAGTGGTTAAAATGTCCGTTAATATCTTCTCTGCACATTTTACACTTTGCTAAGTCATCCCCCGGAGGGAATGGTAAAAGAGATATAGGAAAATAATAGATATGTACAAAATAATTCAAACAGTTTGGAAACAGATAATCCTCATACTCCTCAGGGTCTAGCATGAGTTCAGCCAAATCAGAATCTGCATGAAGTCCAATGTGTCTTTGCCAAGAGTCTGGAAAACTATAGAAAGATGACCTTTGGTGCGGAGGAATGGAAACAGGAGTTATTCTCCAAGTCCCTCAGTTCGACATGCCACATACATGTGTCAGTAAAGAAAAGTGCATATTTATAGATATGTCTGGAGTTATGGTAGATATCTGTTGGAGCTTTCCACAGATAGGGAACAGAGGTTCATATGAAGCGAGCGTTGGTGTGAGGTCACAGAAACATTTAGGTCATCTATAATATGTTCCTTTTTGATCCAAACAACAAGATCCAGAAATGATTTTAAATTCATTTCAGTGTAGTAACCCTCACTCACCAGCATGCTAACTGCAGAGGGAACTATTAACCTGTTGAGCCCCATTCCCCCGATGTCATGTCTAAGAAACTTATTGTGAAACTTTATTCTTTATGTTAGTTTTGTTCATGTCCCTTTGTCCTGTGCTTTGTGTTTATTCCAATAAGTAATTCTCCCTCTCATTCAGGCCTCCACGCCCCCCGCCCCTATCTGTCTCCTGTGTCCTGATTGTTTCCACCTGTTCTCCTTACCCTGTGTATATATTGTGCTAGTCCCCTCCTGTCCATTGCCAGTTTGTTTCCTCATTTAGGATACACGTACAAGCCTACTCCACGGACATATTACGTTCCTCTAAGCTCATGATCATAGTCCTTGACAATACCAGCAAAGTCTTTATTTTGAACACTACCCGAGTCTGAGTTGAGTCATGCATTTGAGTTCATGCCTCAGAGTTCACCCGTTGACAGTACGAAGCTTCAGAGTAGAAATGGCAATGACATTCTTCTGACCTGAGCTCCTCCATCGATGCAACATATATCATAAAATACACATTTAAAAAAGAGCATATTGACAGATGTGTCTGGAGGTAGTATCTGTTGGAGGTTTCCACAGACAGACAGAGGGAACAGAGGTTTATATAGCGTGAGCGTTGGTGTTGATTTCCTGCAGAAACACCAGAATGTGATTCTGCTCATCAGTCACGCGGATTAGCCCCCGCTCAGTCAGGGACGAGCAGCTCTCACTGAGGACGAGCCAGAGTATCCTCTCAGATACCGGACAAAGAGTCAGAGCACAACGAGCCCAGTCCTTTGTGAGGGCATCCCGGAACCTGCTCTCTGTGCGATATGCACACGAGTCAACATCGCTCCTCATGCACCTGTGATCCAAACGCTCTGCTTCCAGAGGCCGGCGTGCGGAGCTAGAAGTTTAGTTTAAACATAGTGTTGGGAAAACACTGAATATGATTAACATGATGATTCAGCCTCTATGGAGAGAGACATATGAGCATGATCATTTGTGACGTGGAGCTAATCTGAAGTAAACATTGAATACTGCTTTCTATTCCTCCATCTTGTGACTGTGTAACTCCCTCTCTTGGATATCAGCATGTGAAGGACACTGTTCAGGAACTAGTTGATGCTCTGTATGTGATGACTACTTCCATTCTGGAGAGGATCACAGATACATGGATCCTGAGGTTCAAGCTCAAGCCGGGGACCAGGGATTATTAAGTATTCAGAGAAAGATAACATTTTGAGAAAAAGTCAGAATTTTGAGATTTTGAAAAAAGTAAGATTTGAGATTTTTGAGAAAGTCCGATTTGTGGAGAAAAAAGTGTCAGATTTTTTCCCATTTTAGTAGAAAAAAAGTAAGAATCTTGAGATTTTTGAGAAAAAGTCCGAATTTTGAGATTTTTGAGAAAAAGTAAGATTTGAGATTTTTGAGAAA
>NW_011354696.1:0-3023 GCF_000735185.1 Notothenia coriiceps
GAAAACAGCGGAGAAGTAACGGGGCAGAAACCCTCCTTTTTACGCAGCGGTCCAGACATAGACATCAAACGGCAACACATATTCAGTGTGCAGTTCCTTTGGCATTAGGGCAGGGATATCTAGATACTTTCCAAGGTTTGACATCATGAATTGTGCTACTTTTAAAGCAAGCAACGATGTTTTCAAATCTGTAATCAAAAAGCTCCTCAAAACGCTATCGAAGCAGTTCCTACGTTGCTACGTCAGTTCAAACGGTAACAACGGACTATTTTTCTTAGCGGATGCATGTCAATTTAAATAAATAATAGCCTACTATTTTCTAAATCTATAAAAGCATTTCAATTAATATTGGGAATCATATCGTTACTTTGTTGAGAATGTGGCCGTGTAATAAGCGGGATAATGTGCGGCGAACGACTTGGTCATTATGGGGAACACACTTCAGGCTGCTTCGCGTCGGGCTCCTGATCCGCCTGTCGGGTGTTCTTTTCCCCATAATGACCGCCTCGCTGCACATTATCCCTTACTTAGAAACCTTTCGTAACACGAACCGTGTGTTCAAATAGTGAGGTAAATATTAAATATACCACAGACTAAAACACATTTAAACGTTCTAAAGTGCTTGAACTGGTTTGACCAACCGATATTGAAAACTGTTTGCGTGATAATCCTTTCCTCTATACTCTGACGTGTTTGGCTTTCATTGACAGAATATTATGATAAAGAACTTTTTTTTTAATTGCTAAAATGCCAAAGAGAAAACACAAAAGGCACCAAAACATAAATAATGATAGTTACATGTTACAGATTAGTTTTCTGTATTTAAATTGACATTGCGATGACTATTGAAAAACAATATAGTAAGCAGCCCTGAAAACAAGCAATTCCAATATGTCGACATCTGCTCTGGGGAATTGATTCAGGGTTTTTTCGACTGTGAATAATCGAAAAGTTGAGAAAAATAAATGTGAGCTTACTCTTAAGAGTTAACATTTTGAAGTGCTTCACTCTAAAATCGTTTAAGCTGCAGAACAGCATTTACTCTCCCTATCGACAGTCTGTTTGAAGTGAGCAACTCGCTGCTCACAGTGTGAACACGCAGTAAAAAATAGCCACAGTAATATTGATTTCTTGAGTCTCTGTAATAGGGAGGAGTCTGGCAGTGGTAACATCTATTTGAAGGTGAAGGCCTCTCCAATTATAGCTTTTTTTTACCCCTAAAACTTCCACGTTGACCCTCTTTTCCCACTGCTTTGCCCCACTGCATGCTGCTCTGCGTATTTTGCCCACGATTCCCTGCAGAAGCCGACCCACAGTGTTTGTGCTGTTTCCCCCACAAGTAAAACATGCTTCTTGTCGAGTCCAAGGTCGAGTGTCTATCAGCAGTCTTAAGCCCCGCCCCCTCCACCTCCATCATGCATGAGCACCAGAAGTCTCTCCTGGCTTAAGTCGAGATCAGGGGTGTCCAAACTTTTTTCACCGAGGGCCACATACAGAAAAATATACAAAGGGCTAGGCCACTCCCTAGAGGTATATCGCCTCACAAGTTCAGTATTCTGAGACGTGTGGCGCAGTGGAATAGTGCGTTGGTGTTCGGATCAGGTTCAAACCCCACTGCAGTCAGCATGTCGTTGTGTCCCTGGGCAAGACACTTCACCCCAAATTGCTCCTGTGGGGATTGCCCATAGTATCGAGTATGTAAGTCGCTTACATGTAACATATTAAGTTAGCAAATTTGGTTGTAGTTTGGACACCCCTGGTCTCAGATCTCTCTGTTCCTTCCTCTTGCTTTGAGTTTTCTCTGCCGTTGCTTCTGATGCTTCCGGACACTCACTCTGCCTCTCTGTCTGTCCCTCTCTCTCTCCTCTGCATCTCTTTCTCTCCCTCTTCTTCACAGATGGTGAACATCGGCTCGTCGTACAGCTACGGGACGGAGGACCAGGCTGAGTTCCTGTGTGTCGTCTCCAAAGAGCTTCACACTCCCGGGTCAGGACTCGCTACGGAGCAGAGCCACAAAACAAAGGTGAGGCTCTGTCCTTATCTTTCAGGAACACACACACGTATGTTTGAAGGAATACTTAACCTACAAAATGACGTTTGTGTAACAATAACTCACCCCGTGTTGTCTTGAATTCTTATAGAAAATGCTGTTTTTCTATGAGGCCTGAATGTCGAGCAAAGATTTAAAAAATACTGAGAAAAGTCTTGACTTAAACTAAGGCAATACTTTATCAAAACATCCATTTACAAACCCTCACCCAACTTAGCCTGATTTTCAAATGTTAGCAATGACCACCGTAGTGCTTTCTGACACCCTCCCTTAATTCCTCAACATAGTGGAAGAGTTATTTTAAAGGGGACCTATCATGCAAAATGCACTTTTAGATGTCTTTTATACATTAATGTGTGTTCCCGGTGTGTCAGGGAACTCACGCAGCGTCAGAAAATAAAACCCTCTCTCTTTTCCTCCGTACCCAAATCTCTAAAAACGGGGGAACAACGGAGCTGATCCAGATTTGCGTCCGATATGACGTAATATCTGAAATGTGGACCCACGGCCCAATCAGAAACGTTGCTATCAGAAACAATGCCCGACTGTTTTGGACGTAATATGGTCGGTGTTTACATTAGCATGGCTAACACTCAGAGCTAACCTGTACTGGAGAGCATGTGTGTGAAGAAGCAGGAAGTAAAAAGGAACTCACCTTGTGGTATAACCGGCAAGAGAGAAAGCCTTTGAGCTCCATACTGTTTCAGAGATAATCCTTGATAATCCATGATATGGCGTTTCATCACGGCAGTATTTAGTTTAGACGGTAGCTGCCGGGTCCCGCATGAGCTCAGACCCCTCCTTTTTTTTATATTTTTTTTTTTTAAGCTTTATACCCCAAATCAGCACTTTTGAAACAGGAAGTGAAATAGAGGGGATGGGTGATGTGTTTGGTATTTTGAGCAAAACACTTCATAGACATGTTTTTATATATTTGTATAAATCTGAGACCTATGCTAATGCCTAAAAATAG
>NW_011354697.1:0-5275 GCF_000735185.1 Notothenia coriiceps
TTCTCACCCCCCCCTCCCAAGCCACTTTTAGAGTTCGGAGCTTGATAGGCATGAAATCGCCCCACTTTGAGATTGCTCCTTTGTTCAAAGAAACAGTTATGGACGCACAGGTTCAGACACATACAGACTCAACATGCAGGCAGGTGCAGATGTACAGTGGAGCACCCCCCATGTACACAGATGTGATCATGGATTTATGAATGCATGACTGCAAAGGCACCATCACACGCACACATGCAGCTTGCTTTCAAAAGGAAGAATGATGTTTGGGGCTTTAGCCTTTGTGTTTTTCTATTGAACTTTATAGGCAGTGTAAAGGTTAAAGGATGAGCTCTGGACCTGCAGAATATTACAGCACACGAGACAACATGGAGACTATTTCCCCTGTGTTGTATTGCTTTGTTTTCAAGGCTTAGACGGAAGAACTTTGATAATAACAGTGGTGGTATTATATTTTTAGTTTATCAACAAATCTCCTAAAAACCAACTACGATCCTTTGCCAAGTTTCCTGCCTATCAGTCAAAAAGTATATTTGTTCACAAAAATACTCTTTTTCTGTAATTATATATATAAAAGCCAATTTGTTAAGGCAGATGCTACACTGAACAAAAATATAAATGCAACACTTTTGTTTTTGCTCCCATTTTTCATGAGATGAACTCAAAGATCTAAAACATTTCCTATATACACAAAATAACCATTTCTCTCAAATATTGTTCACAAATCTGAAAAAATCTGTGATAGTGAGCACTTCTCCTTTGCCGAGATAATCCATCCCACCTCACAGGTGTGGCATATCAAGATGCTGATTTGACAGCATGATTATTGCACAGGTGTGCCTTAGGCTGGCCACAATAAAAGGCCACTCTGAAACGTGCAGTTTTGCTTTATTGGGGGGGTCTGGGGGGGTCCGAAAACCCTAGGGTTTCATAATTTATTTTCATGTATGTGTGTGTATGTGTGTGTATATATATATATATATATAAATATATGTATTTATTTAATTATTTAAGTATTTATTTATTTATTTATTTAATTTTGGCTTAAATGGCATTCCATAGGTATGGTGGCTACGCAACTGCATGCAACAAGCACATTTTTAAGAGTCTTGTTGCAGAGCTAATGTGGGCAAATGGATGACACTAGAAAATCACAAAACTAAATTGGAGGGAAGTAATAAAGCCATACTATCGTACTATGTAGCTTACCTAAGAACCTAACCTTTCTGCTGCACTGAGACAAGGTTGCTGCAACAACAATAAGAAAAAAACGCTAAGATGCACACAGTGTGATGACACCTGTAACTGTACAGCTTCTATCTGTGACATTATTTAACGTTGGACCTCAGCATGTTGACCAGTATTTAAAGTATCCCTCAGCCCAGACCCAGTATTTCATAGATTGATTATACTGAAAAGTGATGCTGCTATTAGAGATAGTTAATGAACAGTGTTTTCAATCTGAATTTCTGTACATAACCTGGAGGGCAGCAGGTAATGTCTGCAGAATACGCTTCCATTGTGATCTAGCCAGGTAAAAAGAGCCTTGGAAACTCTCAACATACCTCATTATAAAACACATTAATCACGCTTTTAGGTACCACTCTGACCTCTGCTAGTAATAAGAATACAAACATGGAAGAAGAAACAGAGGTTCTAACAGTGTACCTGTGGCCAGGTTTCAATGTAAGGGATGTACATCCTGAGTCTGGTCTCCACAGCATCTCTCAGAAACTCAGCAGTCTTCTTAGGTCTGCAACACAGTTTCAAAGACAAAAGCTGAAATAAGTTTATTTAAGATTAAGATAGAGCTTTCCCTTAGGAGAAATTTGTCTTGGGCATCGAGATAATACACATAAAACATTCAGGTCAATCAGTCAAAGATACAGAACAGAGATCACATATATTTACAGCTTATGAAAACATGTAGATGTACAAATGTGTGTGTTAACGTACTCGGCCTGGCCCAGCTGGACCTGGTTGTGTTGTTCAGCTAGGATATCTGTCAGCTGGGAGTTACACTGAGAGACAAAGTGCAGCACCAGGTCTCCAGCTCCGTTATAGAACATCCCAGTGGAAGCAGAGGACAGGCCCAGCATCTGGTACCAACACAACACACACATAATGCATCATACAGCAGGAAAATAACCATGTGTGTGTATAAAAACAAAAAGCAGGTCAAGAAGAGACACAACATTGACTACCAAAAGGGAGCCAATGCGAAACGTGGGCTCTGCCTGTTAGATTAGATTCTACTTTATTGTCATTGCACAGAGTACAGGTACTAGGACAACGAAATGTAGTTAGCATCTAACTAGAAGTGTTAAACAACTAGTGGAGTGTTATTTGCAGTATAATATAAATATACACATCTGACAGTATTGACACTATGAACACTACAAGGAGGTATAAACATGATAAACAGCAGTGTAGAAATTGAATTTACTATAGAGATAAAAAGGTATATATAGATCAGGTATACAAATAAACAGTATAATACAGCAAATATAAACAGAATACATATGAATATACTATAGACCGTTATTTCGATTTTAAAATAATAGAAATAAATATGAGTATGCTAAAAAAAAAATGTAGCCTTTGGACAGTTGTATAAATAAGAGCTGAGGTCACTTACTCACTCATCAAAGTCAGTCATTGAATATGTAGGGAGGGGGCAGTGTGTGTGTGTGTGTGTGTGTGTGTGTGTGTGTGTGTGTGTGTGTGTGTGTGTGTGTGTGTGTGTGTGTGTGTGTGTGTGTGTGTGTGTGTGCGCGTTAGCAGTGCAGCTGCTCCACTCACCTCAGCCCCAGCTGCGATGGCCTCCACTGTCCAGCCGTGCAGAGGGATGAACTCCAGGGCAGCGGTCAGGATGCGAGCCTGAAGCTGCTCCTCTGTCTCATACTCCTCGCCCTGCTCTCCACTCTGAACCTGGTAGCTGTCCACACACACAGAAAGAGGCACGTGTCAGTAGGAATGAAGAACAGAGGGGGAGGTTTTCTGAGGTCATGACAAGTAGATATTTGGATGCATGCGATGGGGCAATTCTGCTTTGACCGAACAATATCAGGATAAGAAATTCATACACATCATATAACAATTATTTAGTGTGTTGATTGTCTCTTTTGATCTCTGTTTCACCAAACACAGAGCTCTGCAGAGACGGCATTCACTGACTTGTTGCTCTCACTAAACATAAGAGCTGCTCTGATTCAACCATCTGGGCTGAAAAATGAGATTGCTTGGGGCTTGGCGATATGGAGCGTGTATTTTTTTAATTACTGTTTTGTGTCTTCGCCCTCATTCTAACAAAGGTTTTTTCCCTATCAAATCTTTGTACTCTATTAGCATTGCCGGCCAGTGATGTGTTGTGTACCGTGTACTGTGGGTGTCTCAAAATGTCTCAATATCTTTGATTGCCTTCTGATTGTTTGAAATACAAATTTATTTTTATATCGTATTTTTTTGGCTCAGACTGCAAACCTCTGGAATGAGAAAATGAATTAATACATCCAAATGCATGCACCAAAATATTGTTTTAACCAACACAAACATTATAACCTTTAATTATAAAGGTTGCCTCAAGATTGAGAGCGTTCTGTACAGACTAACCTGGTGTTCGGCCTGGAGGCCTCCTCAGCTGCTGGCTCAGATGCTGAGTGTTCCTGGGGGGCTCCTGCTGCCTCCTGTTCAGCAGAGTGAGCCCGGTAGTGCTCATGGTAGGTGGTTGAGCTGGGTGAGGAGGAGGGGGGTTTGTCAGCTTTGGATTCATCCTGAAGCCTCAGTGCTGCCCGGTGGAAGCCTCGAGTCAGGCTGCTGCACGGGGGCTGTGCTGCTGGGGCAGAAACCTCTGCAGGGGGAAAATACTCATTAGCTTCTAAAGGCTATAATAGGAGAAAATGTGACAGAAACTCAAAAGTAACATGTCAGATTTAATTTCAAACTCAAGATCAACAAAACACGAACATCTATGGCCAAACATGGGATGTTGTACTTTACTCAGATATGACTCTTCCATGGTCTAAAATGCATTGAAACGTAACCAACATAATGCTACGTTGAACTAAACATAACATTAACTTCAGAACTGAAGTCATCACATGTGCTTTGGTTCATATGATATCCAATTGATTGGATTTAGACTAATGTCTGGCTAATCCAGGAGTCCAATTGTCGGGACTTTAACGGGATGATTGTTTAGAAAATCTCAAAATGCTATAAGAAATGTTGTTATGCCTTTAACTGAATCTAGCCAGTGCCAAATGTTAAATATCTGCCTGTTTGATGGTGTTTTTATTTTTTTGAAAACAGAAATCATGTTTATATTACCAACACTTTGAGTGTACTACGAGAAGGTGGCACTGGTCCAACTGTTGAGCCTTCAGGAGCTTCCCCAACACTTATACAATCCTTTGCTCTAATCTTTCATCAACTTCTCTCTTGCTGCAGAATGCCTCAAATTATTGGTGAATTTGAGAAAACTAAATAAAAAAATATTTCGATTTTGGAAAGACTTGTTGCAATTTTTCGAGAAGGTTTATATTCTTTGGATATAACCGAGCATTTACAGAAACAAAAAGGCACAAATCCCCATTGTCGTTGTCCCATTTCTGCAACGTCGTATATGCATACACATCCTACTTACATAGGAGGTGGAATGCTAAATCTATACATTAAATTAGTTTTGTGAGGCAAGCAGCTGTCAAACATGCAGGTGCTTTGTGTTACAGACAGATACTTTATTTTATAATCAAAACTCAAAGAGTTGTTACATTTACACAGCGGTGTAAAGTAACTAAGTACATTTACTCAAGTACTGTACTTAAGTACATTTTGGGGTACTTGTACTTTACTTCAGTATTTCAGTTTTATACTACTTTGTTCTGTTCTACCACACTTCAATTCAGAGGTACATTGTGTACTTTTACTCCACTACATGTATTTAATCCCTTTAGTTACTTCACAGATGTGGATGAATGATGTGAAATATAATCAAGTGTTGAATCAGACTTTAGTTCCACCTGGAGTAAATTCACAAGCTACCCTGCACTGGACTGCACTATACAAAGTCATTCAAACTAGCTGCACCTTTACCAGCTTTGAGAACACTTTCATGATCAATCATTATAAAACATATCATATATATTATTCTGAAAGGGACCAATCTGCACAATGACTACTTTTACTTTCGCTACTTTAACTATATTTTGATGATAATACTTTTCTAGTTTTACTACAGTTTAATTGCAGGACTTTTACTGTAACAGAGTATTCC
>NW_011354698.1:0-2103 GCF_000735185.1 Notothenia coriiceps
ACGGCATCGTGAGAAATAAAAGATAAAAACTACAAACGGGAAGTGCATCGGGTACAATCACAGCACGAAACACAAGGAAGCACAGCGTGTAGCTCTATGGATGGATGAAACAATGTCACATGTCTCACCTCTGGATTGTTAATACGTCACACTGAAACACAACTTAATCTACGACTACTGACGACACATAACGTTACACAACACGTTTACACAATCTCTTATGCTGCATCAACACCACATTCCCCTGCATAGTGACTTGTTTGGACCTACACATAATTCATTCAGTAAAAAAGAGGGTGAGTGAACTTAATGGACTCCACTAAATCCACTTTCTCCTCCGTGAATCCCTGGGTTATTTTTATCCACATTACCACATGCGGTGGTTTGGAGACGGGCCAGACTGTGCTGCAGGATTACAGTCTGACAATCAGCCGGACTTCTGCCGACTGACCAATCAGAGGACAGATACACTGCAGGGGGCGGGGTTTGTGGTTACTTACAGTCGATCTCTGAGCGCGTCCTCTCAGCTCGGGCCTGTTTGTTGGTGGAGCGGATCGTGTGTCTGACTGCAGAGAGGGGCTGGAGAGGAAGGGATTTTATTCAACATATGGAACACAAAGTTTAACAACAATACGATCTCTGAACTACAGAAAATAAAAACAATAATATGTTTGTTTATTGAGGAACTATGAGAGTATGTTTGAGAAATGTCATGTATTCCTTTTGGCAATATATACATTAGACTACAGAGAGATGGTTATTCAATTATGTTAAGGTTTGATTAAATATAACTACGCCTGCAACAAGACTTTAATCTTAGTTTTCTGCAGGTAAGAAAACAAATAAGTGACAGCCTAAACCAGCTTCATCACAATCTGTTATTAAAATGATGAAGCATATTTATTTAATGGATTAATTTATATGATTTTTAAGCTGCAAGTAAACAGATCTTTTGGGCAGAATTGAAGCAAGTGGCAACACATTGAAAACATAATGAATAAGGCTTTCATTTGACAGCTTTATGTAAAAACATGAGTTTGTACGTTGAGAGGCGAATTTAGTTGATTAACAAAAAGTATAATTCTCTTTTTGTCAAGTATTTTTGGCAGAATTGACTTTTTTTAGGTTGTAAATAAGTAATAATACATTATTTCTCAGCTAATTTCACTATTTTTTCCCCTTCTTTTTGTATTGGCTTTTGTTCATTTATGTATTTCTTTGTTCTCTTTTACAATGTGTGTCACAACTATATAGTAATGAAGAGACAGGTTTATTGTGGTTAAGGTGAATGCTTTATGGAATATCCATTAAAAATAAAGCAACATTTTGACGGTGGGAGGAGCACTTGAAAATCACGGTTATACCATGCATTGCCTTGAGTTATTTAGTCCAGCGATTACATTCATATTTAGAAATATTCTATAGAAACTCGTCCTGAAACTGGCGTGTGACGTTAGAGCAGAACTGAGAGCTACTTTCCGTCCTACATCGTCACATTATCATGCAGACCAGAGGCTTTTTGCTTCAGTCGACAGCTTTCATGCTGCTTTCATTCACGGTGGCCAAGACAGTGCTACTGCTGTCAGTGTGAGAAAGGCACAATGGTCTCCTAAAGGCACTGGTACCACCTCTTTGGCTGCCACATACATGTGAGCAGGAATAATAATGTCCATGCAGAGAATCAAGAAGAGGGGGAGGGGAGCTTTGACATCAACAAAGATCCCCTTTAATCCGTTTATTGCTAAGCTTTCTTAATAAAAAAGGTTAATATTATATTAGCATGAGCATTGGCTATTCTTCCTGGGGTCCTCACACACACAAAACATACATACAACAAAACAACTCAAAATGTCATGCAATTTACAGTGCTGTATGAAATGAAAACTAAAATGGTCAAATTTTCGCCATCCTAAGGCCAAACAAAAGTAAATATAAATAAGTGTATTGCATTTGACTGCTGATAGAGCATATTTTAAAATCCCTGTTTTATTCATTCCTGTATTTATTGAGTTCTGTTGGTATAAAGGATTTTTTCTTTAATGACAATAGGCGCTTTTTACATCGCAGTACTTTTCCCACAAAGGTTCATCAGAACTTAGTTCA
>NW_011354699.1:0-5151 GCF_000735185.1 Notothenia coriiceps
GAAGATGACTTTACTTGGAGTTAAGTTTGACTTTCTCCGTGTCCCAGCGACCCTGAAGCTGCATGGCCTCTTTCAGCTTGTCCTTCAGCTGGCTCTCCAGAGCTGACATCTCCACACCACTAGAGGTGCTCTCCTGAGTTACTCTGGCCTCTAAGTTCATGCAGGCAACATGCAGCTGCCGGCTGGCAGTGCCACACTCTCCGCGCATATCAGACAGGGTCCTGTTGAACAGATTAATGTCCATCAAGATTTACAGAATGTATCTTTCATAATGTACGAAAGATCCAATAGGGCAAGGAGACATGACATGATGTTGTGTTCATACAGTTGTGAACCATTAGTTGAAATAAAAAGTGTCTGTTAGTATTTGAAAAGGAGAGATTTCTGCAGCGGTTAAACTCTGGCATCAGGGCTCACTTTGAAAAGTGTTTGGTTTAAATGACAGTACTGTACAGCTGTCTGTGAGCTGAGCAATCAATATTAAAGCAAATGACGCTTCAGTAGTGCTTACAGAGCTTCAACATGATAGACTCCATGTATTATAGGTCTCAAGCTTTGTCCTAATGAATGATTTCACGAGTGAGGCTAGAGACTTTAAGCCCTCAGTCCCCCCAGTGAGGAAACAAAGAGAATGGGGACTGACGACCCTGTTGACCTGTTCCACTTTGATCCCTGGCTAAGAGAGATGGATTCTGGTTGCAGCCGTGAGTGTGAGACACCAGAGAGGTGGGGGTTATTGTAGCTGAAGGGATTATGGCAGAGCGCCACGCTCACCTGTCAGTGAAAGTCCTTAGCTGGTTGAAAGTACTCCGCAGGGAAGCAGCCTGGCGCCACAGTGCTCTGACACGAGCCTGTTCACGACTCAGCCGGGAGGCGCACGTCTGCAGAGAGTAGCAGACAGGAGGGAGAGACAAAGGAGGGTGAGCGGTAAGGGCTGACTATAAGAAATGAAGGCACCCATCTTTTTATTGTGATCCCAAACAGATGCAATACTGTACCTCCTGGACTCACCATGGCACATGTACAAATACATGTATTTCCCTGAATCAACAGGCGTAGCCCATTCACAGCACAACTCAAGATTGTTTGTACAAAATGTTCCTCCCCCTCAGCAGTTGGAATGTTTTTACAGGAAACAACAACTCAACAATAATAGCTATGAGATGTACAAGGAATGAGAATTAATTGACAAAACTGGCTATGAATGGAATTCCTACCCCATGTGAACTCAACTCAAGGAGTTTAATAGCACAAAACGCAGAAAATATATACTGAGCTTTCCCTGTTGCTTTTCCTGACGAAAGCGTTAATGTTTGTGTTTTTTCTCACCTCTTGCTCTCTGCGCAGACGCAAATCACTTAAGTCAACATCTTCACGAGCCTTCCACAAGCTCTCTGTTAGCCCCTGGTTGACCGTGCCGGCCTGATCCAGTTGTTCCCGCAGCATATAGTTGACTTGGCTGACGCTGGCCCACCTGGAAATAACAAGCATTATGATATTTAAAGACCAATTGGCAATTCCCCCCTGAAACCATCTTAATCTGTAGCCTTTAGACCCTCCCCTGCAAACCACACTTACAGGGTGAACATGTGACTGAAATATAAAATTCTGTGTCAACTTAGACTTAATATCGAGCAGATCTGCTTGTAGAGTCATCTAGTGTTTACATCATTCTCACACTAAACACACCCTGTTACAGTAAAGCACAACACATTTCTATGTTTGGTTGTGTGCCTGACAGGAAACCAAGCCTATGTTATTCCAATGATAGGCAAACACATAGTGCTAGTTGTAGACTTAATCTCTACATTGCACCAGCATTAAAAAGTGCTTAAGGGGATAGAGCTAGGTAACTCTGCTGTGAGTGATATTTTAGACAGTTCAAATGGAATTTCAAATAAAGTTGCATCATTTTATAAATCATTGGGCATAAAAACCTGGCCCTAGCTGCAGAGGTTGGCCCACATTTAGTGTGAAGCATCATTAAAATGCTTTAGAGAAGCAAGCCAACATTGCCAAACTAATTTCCTCTGACAAATTGGATAGTGAGATAATCTGCCAAGGGCAGGTTCTGCCTGCTCCCCGCAGCATGGCAGGGAGAGCAGCAGGAATACCTACAGTAAGGAACTGCTGGGAATATCTCTAGTCCACACATTTCTCAGAAATATGTTGGCTTGATTTCAGCTTCTCAACAAGAAACAGCGAAAAGCAAATTGTAACAGCTTTGCTCGCGCTTAATTTTCTGCTCAAAGTCGGCATCCAAATAACGACTTCCTGCTGCTTGGTATTATAATTATTTCTGGAAATGTTGTGCATTTCATTCTAGCACCGCAAATACAGAAGCTGTATAAAGTGCAACTGCAGTGCATGGTGCCCATCTCTCACCTCTGCTGCTCCTCCTCCAGCTGAGCACACTTCTTCTGGATGGTGGTGTTGAGATCCTGCTCTGTCTGCTGCTGACACTGGGCTGAGTCTAGGTGGCCCTGCAGCTGAATACACAAACGCACACCACTGCTGGCATCCTCAAAACATGTTGATATAATGTATGGTAGGCAAAAGTAAATTAGCAGTTAACCAATATTTGTAAAGCAACATAATTACAGTATCTGCTAATCCAAATTCTCTGCGGAGGCCACTCAGCCAAGAAAACTATTTGAATGAATTAAATACATTCATACAACATAAAAAGTTCAAGTTTTTTGTAAAAGGTGTTTAATTGCTTGCATAAACAATTTGATTTGTTGTTGTTGTTACCTTACATGTTCTGGGAAAATAAGGTATAAAAAGGATAACATATAGTTTAGTTAATATGTGTGTATTGTATACATAAAATATATAATTTAGACATAATATATCATATAATATCATTAAAAAAGATAATAATAATGTTGGCAGAAAGACGTTAAACATGAGTCGAGCACTTTACCATTGATTTGTATAGTATTGTGAATGCTGTAACGTATTGAAATTGTGATAATGCTGATTGGCCTCTAGAGGACCCTAGCAGGCCCTTTAGACTTTGGATTGAATATTTATATGTTAGCAACGCTGATGCTTTGAAGGTGATGCTACAGTCAAGACGTACCAACAACCTCATGTTCTCGGACTCTGTGGTCTTCTTTAGCACATGTCCTTCCAGCTCCGCACACCTCTTCTTGTATTGAAGAACCTTGTTTGAATAAAACCCAAGATGCACACTTGAGCCAAAGGAACTTTTCATGTAACAACTTAAGGATTCACATGGTCACCTTGATCTGAAGCTTCTGAACAAGTTCCACTTGTCTCAGCTGGGCCTCCTGGTATGCCTGCAGTTTCTGACTGTAAACTCTCTCCTTGTTGTTTATGAGCACGGAATCTGCTGATACACTGTCCTGGTCTGAGTCCACTGCTGACCTCAGCATCAGCATCTGATCCAGCTGTGAGGAGCAGTGACAAATACGCTTGAACAACTTTGACAATGGGACAGGATATTGCACTTTACAATTCATAGTATACACTCTACACTGCACTGCAAGTGTATTAGATACATTTGTGTAGTCTAATCCAATCCATTGCAACAACATTGTCTGCAATGAATCTTTACAAAGCTAATAGTATCCTGTTTTACTAACAGTGTGTCAGTGGAGGTGTGCTATGGTCATTTCAGAAACATCAGAAAGATTCAACGCTGCAGGCCTCAGCCCCAGAGTTTTTGAACTTTCCAAAAGTAGTAACCGTTGATTAGTGACTTTTTTTGGAGTGAGAAATAATCTACCTGGAAATGTATAAAGCACATTATCCGTGTGGTCAAAAGAAGTTCCACCGAACCTACATTCGAAATGGGGCTTAGATTTGCACGAGTCACTTAGCACTACAGGCTGTGAATGAGCAAACTCAAGTGAATGCTTTGCTCAATGCACTTTGGAAGTATTCTATGAAGGCTTGATTATTAGCTTTCATCACAGTCCTGAACGATTTTAAAACTAATGAGATTACATAGAATAGCATGTTCACCACATAAATAAAAAAAATCTGTTATGGTAACATGAATGATCTAAAGACGCAGAGTACTAATTCAGCGTCAGAACAGTGAGGAGAAGAACAGTGGCTTGATTTAAACATGGGAGGATTGCTACAGTATTTTTGTATATTGGTGTTTATGCAAAATGTCTTTATCTGTCAACTGCCTGTAAAAACAAACATCTTCAAAGGCACTGGTATTTCTCCTTGTGGAATCTCATATCCTCATATCTGAAATCCAAAAGTCCTGTTACCTCTCAACTTCACACAACCTAACCCCCCCCCTGTACCACCCACTCTCCATCCTGGTGCCAGACACCCTGTCCTCACTAATACAAACCACATGGCCCCAGAGCACTACAACACAGTGCGCGCCTCTAGCTGCCCTTGCCGACTTCACATTTAATAAAGAGAAGGAAGGAGTGAGAGGCAAGGGAGCCCCGCCACCCGCCCGCCCGCCCCGCAACACCTCCAAACCACCATCCAAAGCCCTTCAAATCAACCTGCAACCAACTCCCCCGCTTCTTTCTGTACCCCTCCATCTCTTCATCTGGGTGGCTTAATCTCTCCAGCAGGATCCAAAAGAGAGCCAGACAAATAGTCTCCCTGTTACTGGACTCACGCACTTTGCATTATCAAAACATTTTCAAAAGCCTTTTCAGAGGTTTTATACTACAAACTACAAAAACGGCATTATCGATGGTCATGCTTTTTGGTGTTTTTCTGCAAGTTCCCAAAGAGAGCACAAAAGTTTTTTACCTGCGTTGTTGGTGACAGCTTCAGGAGCTGAGCCGGAAGTGACAACCATGGGCGGAGTGTTTAGAATAAGACAGAACTGGCAGCCCAGCTGTGTTTAAAGGGACTCCTGCACAGCCTGATGTATGAAGGCCTCAGTGATTATCATCATGCAACCCCTCTCAACAAGACGGGGAGGCGGCAGAGCGTGATGGCATAATTATGAGGCTTCAAATACCCAGCTGTTTTCGAGTCCTTTAAACACCCCAGGCTGCTGGGCAGTTCTGATGTGTTTTCCAAAACACTCCCCGCCGGCATGTTGTTCGCTTGCCCGGCTCAGTCCGGCTGAAAGGCCTGTCAGCGCTCAAGCAACGGCCCAGTAAGACAGAATGCTTTTGTGCTCCGTCCTTTGGGAAA
>NW_011354699.1:9451-35694 GCF_000735185.1 Notothenia coriiceps
GGGGGGGGGGAGAGAGCAGGGTGAAAGGACAGTAAAACAATCCTGAAACACAGACTTTATCTGCTCCCACTATGTTTGACAGGTTTCTTAAACAGAGACCCAGGGGATTCAAGATTGCAGAGGCCACTGGCAAAGGGCAGTTGTTGTCAGAAATCATTCAGCAAGAGTTTATCTTTATCCAACTGACTGCCACACTGTAGCGTTGTGCAGCTAGTCGCTAAGTGTTCAGGGTGTAGGGTATAGATGTCTATGTCTGAGAAAATGCACACTGGCAGGGTTTCAAAAGCAACAAAGAGGATTTAGAATTCCCACCAACATGTTCTCCCACCTCCTGAGGCCATCTAACTCACAAACTGGGTCAAGGTTTATCCTGGTTCATGTGCAACCTCTTAGGGTCCACAGAAATCATGCTGAATGACTTTACAGAGACACAAAGGAAGGCTTTCAGATTCAAGGTGTAACTTCACCAGTATTACATTAATGGTCTTCTGTAAGGTAACGAGACGTAAGGAAAGCAGGGAATAAATGGGCATTTTGGGATTAATGCATAATTTGCATTCAGTTGTGGGCCTGCTTTAGCTGACATTCTGACACTATGAGCGTAACATGTAATTCAGAAAGAAACTGTTCCCAGAACCCCAGAAACATATAATTAACTACGAGTATCAGATGGAAAACAAAATACTTAAAAGTATTGGTAGACTCTTGACAAAAGTGATGGGAATATCACAAATATGAACATACTGCCAGCAGCTAGTTAGCATAACTTCGCACAATAACTGGAAATAAAAAGCTAGGCAGCCATGTCAAGACTTTAAAAATAATCTACCAGAAAAACCTCTAAAGGTCATTTGTTAATCCCTATAAAAACTGATATAACAAATGACACAGGGGCTTATAAGTAGGACTGTTTGTTGGCCACCAAAGAAGACCTCCTAGAGTTGTATCTGCACCGTGAGGTTGTAGAAAAAAGCGGAGAATCCATTGTCACCATATTTGCTCCAAAAAGACTAAGCTAGTGTAAAAGCCTATAGAGGTGAACACCTTCCTGTTGCTTGCTCTTATTGTAAGTTACTTTGTGTTTGGCTTGGTACATCCCTTGCCTGAAAAACTGGAATGAAGAGAACCTGGTCACACAGCATCAACCTGATCCCAAAAGGTACGGAGCAAGTGTGCCTGGAAGTAGTTCTGAGGGCTGGTTGTTTGACCCTTGGTACTGACAGGATGGCATACCCCAGCTGTGAGCTTTCGACTGAGTAACTATGAGCACGATGATTCCTGGTTCCTACAGTGCCAAGTTCTTTTCAGCAACAAGTGTAACTAAAGGCTGCTTAAGGGACATAAAAGCCTTTGGAGGAAAGAACATAGCAGGATAATGTTTTGCAAAATAGAAACATTTAAATTACATAACTCCATAAAACTATTCGGGAAAAAAATTAACTTATACATGTTCATATGGTTGGTTGCAGGATCTCCCTGTTATATGATTATTCAGTGGTGCAATCCCTTCGGCAGTGATTATTGAGGGGGAAAGCTAAATACAAGTCAAATGTTTGGCTTCACCTCCATACACAGGCCACAGCCAAGGCAGCATATGTCTCCAGGGCATTGATTAGCAGACTGCATTAACATCACATCACAGCAAACCTTCCATACAATCATCCTGCTCTGCAGAGCTAAATAGAGGCAAGTCAAAACAGGAGTCTAGTAATGAACCTGTTGACTTGTGAGACACGAGCAGATAAAACATTCAGTGGCATTTACAGTTATAGTTTAGGTCCTCCTTGTGCTTACTGTGCACTCCACCCCTCTTCATATTACTTCCCAGTAGTGTGAGCATCTAATATCAGTAACACTTGCTTATGTTTTTACTGTTTAGTGCCTTTTTTCACACATCTAAATACATCAAGAAAATAAATACGCTATATATATATATATACTGTATATATATATATCTGCCAAGCTCATTAAGTTATATTTATAGCCTTGGTTTTAAAATAAGTTTGAAGTGTAAGACAAGCAGTGTGAGTTGATTAGATGTAAGCAGCAGAATGAGCGCAGTGTTATCACAAATGGCTGCTTTGTGCACCATGAAAAATGATCTTTTTCTTCCACAGTCTCAGGGGGGGAGGCCAGTGACCTTCACAATTTTCCCCAAAACAGCAGCCACTACACGGAGGGGCAGCCATGGGGGGGCTATGAAGGGAGACGCCGGTCCTTGTAAGCACAGGGGGTCTGAGTCTACCTGAACAGACCACAAGGAAAACCTTCATGAGCAACCCTCCCCTCTCTTATTTACACTTATAAACACATACACACATACATGCATCCATACTCACTCACCCACCCACCCATAAACACATAAACAAACACACACACACACACACACACACACACACACACACACACACACACACACATTACAGTACTTGTTGTAATATGTTACTGTAATTCTAGAGCAGTTAATTAAAGAAAAATGTATGACATAATACATAGGCTCTTGCCAAGTTTCATTAATTCAATCGTGAGTATGTACATGTATATTCTCAGTTTACACCAAAGTACATGCAAAGCTGTTTCAACTTTCCCACACTGTTTGTTCAGCCCCAAAAAACCTTTCCCTGCTGGAAAGAGTGGTGGTACACTGATCTTTACTGTAACCATATTACATTTCAAAAGCATGTAGCCTTTCACCTTCAATGCTCGAGTGTGGTGGACCTTTTTGATCTCATCTCAAAACAAAACTCCACAAATCTACCATCAACAGTATAACATACTCTAACTCCTGTAAGGAGACACAGCTGGCCCGGAAACTGTTCAACACGTAGTAAAAGTGTTTACAGATACTACTTGATAGAGTGGAAGTCATCATCATAATTACACCGCTTAACAATAGAGCTACAACAATTAGCCAACTAATCCATTTGTCGATTAACAAAAAGAATATTCAACTACAATAATAATAATTTAATCGTTCCCAAAAACAACAAAAAGTGCGGTTTTCAGCCTCTCAAAATATGGAGATTTCCCGCTTTTCTCTGTGTTTTATTAATAAAAAAAAGTGAATATCTTTGGGTTTTGGACTTGGACTTTAAGGAACTGGAATGGACATGTTTCACAATTTTGTGACATTTTAAATCATCAATCAATCAATCCAGAAAATTATCAGCAGGAAATTCATTAGACTAATAATATCTTTAGTTGTATATTAATGTTCAAATCAAAATAAGTAGACAGAAAGATAATATATTTGAGATGTACTAACTTAGATGATATCACCTGTGCATCATTTTACAACATCTTAGTTTTTTTCATTTATCCATTACATAACAAACATTCTTGTAGAATAGCATGGGTGCAACACATGCTAAAAATCATGTGTCTGTGAGACTGGCCTGTTTGAATCGTGGCTGGTCACGGTCCATCTGGCTCGAGGAGAGCTGCTCCCTCAGGGCCCTGCTCTCCTCCAGCCCGCTGACCTCAGAGCTCTCACCTGGGTCCAGAAAACAGATCATGCATAAAGAAGTGTCAATCTTACTACATAGTCTTTTTGCCAGCTCATAGGGTCCTATTGTGAAATGTACAGTTGGGACTGCAGTACATAGAGACTGCCAGATGCTAATTTTCATATGTTGGGGAATTTGAACATTAGCATGAATTGTGTTAATTAGCAATACTAACCATTATAGCTTATGTTGACAAGAGTTTAAAAATGGCTTGGCAGATTTGGAAATTTGTTGAGTGGTTTTGGAGGTTTTTGGGATGCTGAATCCATTTCTGACATTTCCAGGATCGATAATGGCAGTTTTTAACAGAAAATGACCCGGTGGTCACTTTCTGGTTCTGCCATTTTTTATCCTTTACTATACATTTCTAAGATAAAACTCTCGGTTGCTCAACATGCTGGCAACTACACTAACATGGTGAATGATGACAAAATCTAGTAAGGGAAGATTCATCGTTTGTATTTAATGTGTTCAGTTTGAATTTAAGCTCTCTTCCTTACCGGCTGGCTGCTCTGCAAGGTTGCGGGTAATGATCTGGCGGATGCAGGTGGAGACAGGCGTAGCAGTGACACCAGACTCCTGTCCATCAGCTCCAAGTGTCAGACTACTCTGTCCTGAACATCCATCAGAGTGAAGCAGAGACTCTTCCAACTTCTACAAAGCGTCACCAACACATCGCACAACTGAACTTTTTACTGCTGCATTATGCTTCCGCTCCAATAGTTCATTTTAAATTATTAGTTTCTTTAATTTGCAAATTCAGATAAATAATACAAAATGTCATTAAAAGAACCTAATAATGCATTTTATTATGTATGAAACTATCTATTAATTGGGAATGTAAAACTTTTACTTGTTACAAAGTATTTCTATACTATTTTATTCCTATTTTTCTAGAGTAAAAATGCTGAGTTTTTTTAGCAGTAGATATTTTGACTAGTAATAGCAGATGTTAATGATAATGGCTCTGATCTATAGGCTAAACCACTACAGTGTGAAAGTGAGAAAGCAACAAAGTATACACTGAAACTTAAGCATCTTGCATTAAAGCAATTCCATGAATTAGCTGCTACTTTGTGAAATACCATGAGAGAAAGACAAGACCAGTTCATTTGTTACACATTATTTCCAAAAAGGCACTACCTTTTTAATAACAAAAATGACAGTAAGCCGAAAACACTATATGAGAATAGTAGCTAGCATAAATGCAATTCAGCCATCTTTAATTGCATTTATTAGCCAAACATTTGTGATAATAGCCTGATAAAACATGTAAGACGTACAAACAGACACGAGCTGCTAATGCTTCACATTATTAGACCGTTGTATTGCTATCTTTTTAATTCAAAATTGTTTTAAAAATGGTACAGTTTGGACTTGGTATGCCGTAGCCTACCTGTATTACTTATAACAACCGGCGCTGTGGCAAAGAGCCAGCATTAACATTGAGATTAGCAGTTTAGCATACATGAAATTCAGCCATCTTTTAATTGCATTAATTAGCAACACCTTTGCTCAAATAGACTGATAAAACATGGAAGTAGGTATTAGTGGATACGAGGGGGGCACTGATGCATTTTTAAGTCTCTTTATCTTGTAACTTCTAGACTGTTTTCAAAGGCCTTTTTCACAGCAGATACTTTAACTTGACCTGACTCTGGATAATGACAGACACTGTACCTGTAGTATATGTTTATAATAACCACCATGACAGTGAGCCAACATTAACACATTTATATATATATATATATATATATATATATATATAAACTAGCAGCTAGCATAAATTGAACGCAGCTATTACATTTTCAAAACGTTTGCACACTACGTCGACCTATGGTTAAAACACGAAAGGCGTAACAGTAATGTTACCAACCTGAATCACAGCCTCCAGTCCAGAGTGTGCACCCTGCTCACGTTCAGAAGTCATTGCTAAACTGGCACAGCTTCAATTAAAGAATGTTAGCTAACAGGCTAAAGTGAATGGCTTCATTTGACGAGACAGAAACCTTGCTGTAACGTTGCTTTAACTGAGGCTGGAGAGAGAGTAAGTCAAATTGTGAATAAATAACAAAAAGCACCAACCTAGCATCTCGTTTAAGTAAAGTAATAAGAAATAAAGAAACAACTTGTACCTGTACAAAAAGGTAACGTTAGAGAGTAATAAAGAAATCACTGTCAACACTTTTTTAAAGCCAAGATACTTTAGGAGTGACTGCTGATCGATGTTGCCATGGTTACCAGGCGCTTACGGGCAGTTGCCATAGAAATAGAATGCTGGCTTGGGTGTTTCCATGGCAGCACAGACGCCAGGAGCCAAGCTGCTGGATTCCGATGGGTTAATGTTCAGAAAGGCACTAGTATATATATGCAAATATTACAGAAAATGATTTACAGCTGGTTGTCGGACAGTTTTATGCAACACATTTTATTGATAATTAGTTGCAAACCCATGATCTACAACAAATAATAATAATACTCACTCTGCAAAGATGTTGTGGTTGAAGAACACCATTCAACAACTCAAAAACATGATAGGCCTACAAAGTATAAATAAACACCTGCTGAGCAGCCAAGCAAGGCCATAAAAACAACCCAGAATACCTGAGGATCATGTAGCACCTATTCTCAGGCACAATGACATCCTGGGATAAACATTCAATTTGCATCGTCATATAGATATGAACAGGTCTGTGTGTCCGTGAACTCCTCAACCTGGGGTTTTTGTCCCATCAGGAGAGGAGGCCATTATGTTGAGTCTATGCTGAAAAGCTCAGTCCACTGGGACGGATCAAGGAAGGTGGTGCAGACTCCACTGTAGAACCAAAGTCTCGGCAGGTAGCTCTCCACCTCCCAGGTGTCGGTTGTTCGGTTGTAAACCTCAACTTCCACCCCATAGTCCCCCTCCATCCCTTTCCAATGGCCTCCAGTGACAAAAAGCCTCCCATCCAGTGTCACCAGGCCGCCATTTTCATGGAGCATGTGGAGAAGCTGGATCTAAAATCACAGGAGAATAAAAACTTATTATTTTCCTTTATCCTGTTCAAATAGCAGTGAATGATACATTGTATTACTTTGTCAGCTGTGATATCGGAGCCTACCTTCTGCCACATGTTCGCCTCTGGATCATAAGAGTAGACTTTCTTAGTGTTGTCAGCAACCAGATAAATAGTTCCATCCATACAGACAGAGCGAGGAGAGGACAAATACTTAGGGATGAAGGGCGAACATATGGTGGTCCAGCTATCTGAATAAAACAAACAAAAAACAACATGTTTCAGTCAATTGTTTTACAATGAGTAAACACAATAAGTAATGTCAGTTATGTAACTGCATAGGGTGCTGGTTCCCTCTTTAAATCAAGGTTTTCATGAAATTGTGGTTGTTTAAATGCCTGAAATAAGTTTGGTGGTTTACACAAGCTTAACAAATGTAGTTAAAACAAATGTATGTATTGTTATATGTCATATAATACGGCAATAAATACACACCTCATAATTTGTATGTCTTCAACAGCAATAAGACATGGCAAAATAACACTACAGAGAAAACTCATCCACTCAGCAGTGCTGACATTTAAGTGTACTTACCTATGGCAATTTTATTTACATACAAAAATATCATAAACCTGTGGTTTATTTGTTACGGTTATCTTGAGCTATATTTAAAAATGAAATGGATGCATTCCATTTGCCTATCTCTATCACCCCAGTTGCTGTAAAAACTATTATAACTGCTTATTCATTAATGCTTGATCAATAATTATGTAACTAAATATTTAAAAGAGATGGGGAAAGACACACTTATGTTGACAGAAATGTGTACAATATTTATCAATGTATTTCACTGATATACATTTATTATGAAGCATAAATATATAGTTAAAACACTATAATTAGCAAGTTAAAATGCTATCTGAAACGATTGGAAATGGAGCTACACCAACAGGATTGCTTAAATGACTGAAATATTGCAAATGCATTTTTAAAATTGTTGTTGTTTATTGTTGCAAATGTGTTACAAATAAAGACTTTGGTGAAAATCTGTTTGATCGTCCTTACCTATAACAGGGTTGTAACACTGCATGGCCAAAGCGTTATATTTCATAGCACAGGAGCCAATCACGTAGAGCTTCCCATGACACGCCGTGGCAGTGAAGTTAGTCACATATTTCAGGGCGGGGCAGGTCAATGCCCAGGTGTCGTTGTAAGGGTCGTAATGCTCAACCTCAACCCTATTTGAAGTTGTACCTGAAGGAGGGGAATGAAAGTAGAATGAGTAAAGAAGGTAATTCATGCTGTAAACACCCAAACACATATCTAAAATGCTGCTGTCTTCTAGTCGAATTCATACAAACGGTTATCGCACAGCTAAGCCATTGAAGGCATATATGATACTTGAGTTAATCAATGTTTTCCATTGTATTGCAGGGTTACATGCAGATCTGAATTTATTTTCCTACCTCCAATGACGTAAATCTCCCCGTTGAGTGTTGCAGAAGTGTGGTTAGTCCGAGGCCGGAGCATGGGAGCCACAGTAACCCACCTCCCCTCTTTTGTGATGAACTTCCAGGTCTCTGTGGTCGACCAGGTGTTGGTATTCGAACCACGCGAGCCCCCTGTCAAACAGACAATAACCCTTTGTCAAAGGTTTAACGAGGTTTTACGTTCCTCGACAGAGGAGTGCGTTGTGCCTAAATGTAGAATCATTACTTCTCCTTTTCCTTCTTAAGATTCTATGTTGCATTTGCCTACCTGTGACGTACACATTATTGTTTAAGGAGACCATGGCGTAACCCCACTTGTTAGGATTAGGAAAATGAGGGAGCTCATGCCACTGCTCTGCAGATAAAAATAAAAGTGAGTTCATTTATGAGCATCATTCAAGTAAGGTAAAAGTTTCACAAATACAGCATGCAAATGAGCTATGCACAATAAAAACGTGATTTGATGAACTGAGAAGATCCAATTTTGTCACATTCAGACCAAATTCCTGCAGAGCTGTTTTTCTGTCACTACATTTAACAACCTACAGTATGATGCATCTGCCAAACTGTTTCAAGGATTACAAAATACATTTCACAACACAAATATAGTTGTGAAATGTAATCTGAACTTGAACATTTTTTATACATGCAAAAACAAAAATGTAAGTACTTGTCTTTGTGTTGTAGAAAGCAAAATTCCTGGGCAGTAATCTTTGCAGTCTCGGGTCTCTTTCCTCATCATCTGAGTCCTCCTCATCATCCGAGTCATCCAGAGAACGACCTCCCATCACCAGCAGCACCTCTTGCAGGTTTGGTTGTGGACTCCTAGAACTGAGACTGTCTGTGTGTTCTGGTGCCAAATCCATTTTCTATAAAAGTTAAAGTCATAATTGTTAATGGGAAATCTACTCAGAATTACCAGATAAAAGGGAGAAAGTGTGAACTCACTAACCTCTCTTTGGACTTTTTCCACAGCCTCTCTGCAGCTGGGGGAGCCCTGCACCAGACTGTCCTTCAGCAGGGTGTCTGTCAGGTAGTCCAGGCTGAGCAGCGGGAGACGGGACAGAGTGAGGAGTTCAGGGAGGTCGGAGAGCCGGGACTCCTTGTGGTGCCTGGCCCATTTCAGAATGGCCTCCACACGGGTGCACTCTGTCCGGATTTGTAGTCCTTCGTCGGACAGGCAGGCAACCAACCTCTCCTTTGCCAACAGGAGAAACTCCTCACATTGTTGCACAGCTTCAAAGTTCTCCAAGAGAAAGGCCCACGCTTTGGCCATCACCTCGGGGCAGCCATGGATATCTCCAAACTCCAGGATTCCCAGACAGTTGGTGGCATCAATCTGATGCTGAAGGTACCGGCTGCACACGCCTCTCACCGTCTGGAACTGCAGTTGGCTGGAGTTGCAGATCAGCCCCTCCACGTTGCTCTGGTTGATGGTCAGTTTGCCTGTGTATGCAAAGTCCAGCAAGCAGCTGAGTATATCAGGATCGACATCATGAAGTTCGACACGCGCAGCTATGCTCTCCACAAAGTCCCCTGAGAACATGCTGTGGAAGTACGTGCTGCAGAGCGCCAACACGCCACGGTGACAGGGGAAGTCCCGACCTCCTGCGCTCAGTGTTACATCCACCAGTTTGGGGTCAGAGCAGAAGGAGCGCAAGCCCTCCAGAATGCTCTGTGGATGGGAGGGCAGGCAGAAGTCCAGGTCATCCACATTGCGCACCATGGTCAACTGCGGTTCAAAATGTGGGTCAAATCAGCTTAAAGTAGGGACGATATAAGACTGAGCTTACCTGCAAGTGTAGGAAAAACACATAAATATGCAAAAAATAAATCCTATCCATTTGAACAAATGTTAAGCAACAACGTAGCCATGATCTACAACATATCTTTTAAATGATGCAGACCTGACAATAAGATTGAGTAACTGCTTCACACAGATAAACTGCAACTACAACAGAGCGTTATTAGTTTTAAAAGTGGTGTATGATAAAAAAGATTTTTTCTTTTGACAATTAAACATTGGGATAGATAAAAATAGAAAAAATTGAATTGAAGACAAATTGTTAAAACATAAGTTTATAATTAAAATCTGTTTCTCTACGACCTTTCTGATTTGAGGGAAAACTAACTAAAAGGCCTTTTGTAAAATAGTGCCTTGTTTTCTTAGGTGTGGAGTCGTTGTGTTGTAAGGACTACTAAGTACCTTTGGCTCATGATATGAAATACTGTAATACTATACTCTAATCACATCAAAAGCCAACAATACATTACATTTCCTGTAAAAATGAAATAACAACAAACTCACCACAGGAGTAGAGAATGGAAATAATGGCTCATCCTTTTCCAGTAAATAAAAGCTGTTTGTAGCTAAGCGGATGGTCGGATCAACATGGAGTGGGCAGCATGGTGAAAAACATTAGCCAAGTCATTGGGACGGGCTGCCTGTCTATCGGCTATTTTTAGAACCGAGAGTGAGGCTGTGCTAAAGTCAGATTCCAAACAACAAGCATGGGGGCCGCAGCTGCTGTTACAGGCACATGCCATTCCCCCCAGCAGAGAGGACACATGACGTAGCCCCAGCAGCTACTTTATGTATCATTCAACAACTATTTCATAACACCGCATACAAGAAGGGATTATTTCCATTTCAAATGTCAGTAGTCAGTGTATGGTAAATACAAAAATCTTTGGTGGTAGCATGTTAACCTGGTCCTATAAGCCTCAGACAGCAAAGAGCGGGACACAGCCTGTCAAAATGGGACAATCGTTTACATTTTTGAGGGGGGATCCCAGTGTCCCCTCCTCATTTGGACTGATCCTCGTTTTTGTTTGTCCTCGGTCATTATCATCGTAATTTCATTGCAAAGTTTGCTATGTATCTATTGAAAAACATTGAGTATCTGAATGTACATGTTAACATTTAACTATTTTAGCACTCTATTGACTGACAGATAAAGTAAACAGCTTTCTGTGACTCAGTGTTCCAGCCCAGCTTGGTCCTGGTTTGATTCAGTGCCGGGGGGACATGCTTACACACAGAGGAGGCAGGTGTCAGCCTGATATCATAAAGTGGCTAGAAGGTCTTCCACAATCATCAGATTTATTTCTCTTTTTTTACAGTTTTATTGTTAAAATAACTGCAAAACAATTATCGGCCAGTTTTTTGTCACAAAACTTTTGCACCCAAAAAATCCATGGGTGGCGTGTGAGACATTGGGCCCCTGGACACAGATATAAGATTTTAAAGCCTCTTTTTGTTGCTGTTTTGTGACTCTTTTTTGCCCTTACTTATCGTTGTAAGTCTCTTATGTCTATCCGCTGCTGTTTTATCTTTATCTTTTAAGTTGTTTTATGTTTATTTTGGGGTCTTTTTGTGTCTTCCTGCTTGGTATTTGTCTCTTTGAGTGACATTTTGTATTGCCCCTTTTCCACCAAACCGGATCCGGTTCAAGAACCGTTCTTTTGATCTTCTGGTGCTGAACTGGTTATACTCTGTAGCACCACTTGTGTTTCCACCGCTCAGAGCTTGAGTGGAGCTGCGTCATTGTATCATGTTTACGTGCCTTCTTATTACACCCAAACGGCACGAAAATCCCTCATATCGACAACAACAACAATGATCCCGGTAGTCACAGAGTTTCTTTAGCTTGTTGCTTATTTGCTCCAGAGTCCGGTGGTATGCAGCGGGGCCAACTCCCGCTGCAGCTGCTAGAAAATAGCTTTTGACCGCGTTGTGCCGTCCAACTTCCTCTGCACCTCTTGCGTTGACCAAAGCCCGAGGAGGTCATTTGTCTCTTCCGCGGTCCATGCTGCTTACATTTAATGGCATCCATCCTGGTTCGTAGTTGTGTGTGTTGCTGTAGAGAATTTGCGGCATTTTGTTGTTGCTGATCAGGTTAATTCCGCCCCCCGCTTCCAGCGTAAGCGTGAAGTATTGGTTCTTGCCGGGCAGCTGAGAACCGGTTTTCTGTACTTAGAGCCGGCCCAGCTGCGGGGGAAACAGGAAGAACCAGAGCTAGATCAGGCTCTATGCCGGACCTGGCTCTGGAACCGGTTTGGTGGAAAAGGAGCATAAGTGAGGGTCAAGGGCATCCCTGATTTGTTTTGCCCAGTAGGCCCGTTCAGTAATCCATCCATGTAAATAAGGTAAGAAATGAAAAGAAGACATAATGTTAGTGAAATAAGTCTTTACAGTAAGTTAATAATGAATAATCAAGGTCAATGTAAGAATACTTTTGTAATAATGAACTGGGCCATCTATGCCAAATCGAAGTTTCATGTTGACTCGAAGGAACACACACTCTACTCTGGCTTTTATAATAGGGCTGGGTATGGTTAATCACCAATTTGTTAGCAATTCCAAAATATCTAACAGATATCCTTCATTACAATTTATAAACAAACAAATATTTTATAAATCCAACAACCAAATTCCAAACCTCTAAAATGCATAATGGTTGGAGTTGAATGGTTTTAACAAAATAAAACACAGTATAAAATCTACAAAATTAGAACTAAAATCAGGTAAGATCTGAGTAAACTTGGCAAGGACCTGGCTAAGCACTCTATGCTAACTGTCTAGACTTGATAGTTGACTATTGCAACGGCAACCAAAATGAAATTCAAGCAATATGTTTTAAGTTTGATACCCAGCCCTAATGTAATGTAACTACAAACAATAGAAAAATATCAAAAAGATGACACTACTCAAAATCAAAAATCTCTGCCTCTTTCTCTTTCCAAAAAGCAAAACTGCGGTCGATGTATTTACAGATTTCTTCGTTGCTAAAACTGGAAATGTCAGTTCCGCTGTTCAGCATCCCCTCGTCCGGTGTAGGTGTCTGCACAATGACCTTAGGGACCTGTCTAACCTCTGGGAGGATATGTTTCACCACTTCTACAGCGCTTTCAGGCTGACTCGCGGTGTTTCCAAAAAACTTCACTTTCATGTCCTCAAAGCCGTCCTTCCACTCGCGGTTCCCAGCCTCGATGTCCTGAATGACAGCCTTGTGGAAGTCCCTGACCAGTTCCCAGGGAAAGCTCCCCACGTGGTCGAACACCTCGAAACACAGCAGGTGTCTAATTTTGCGTTCGTCTACAGGAAGCTCCAACTCCAGGATGTGGAAGTATCCCAGCATGAAGAGGTCCAGAGTCAGGTTGTCGTACTCCACCGGCACACCGTCCAAACGAGGGAGGAACTGCTCGGGGGAGTATAGAGCCTGCTGCCTGTGGAGCCTGAACACAAAACTCAATGGTTATTCGGTTTGTGTTGGCACTCGGCTGAAAGTAAAGATGGTACGCTGAACCGTTATTAACTTCAATGATCATCCAACTTTCAAACTTGTTTTTTTTATTTCTTTCAGTCTTCTAATGAATTAATCAAATTATTGTTATTTTGAAAAGAAATTGAAAAACCTTTTTTTGTTCAGTGAATATATTTAAGTCTTGATTAAAGCAAACAAATTATCCACTGGGGAGTAGTGTAAGAACTAAAAACAAACTGATTAGCTTGCAAAGTTGATTTGGCAAACAAGTAAGCAAACAATTCCCTATTAACACATTTAACAGACATTATGCGACAATATAAATTATATTTGAATGTGTTTTTGTGTCCATATAATCATTTTAGCTGCGTTTTCTTTGCTTAGCATGTAGCATATATGGATTGTGAATTACAGCTTGTATGTACAAAAGTTACTGTCTGCTGTTGAAAAAGAGTTGATGAGAGCTGTGAGAAGAAAATAGTACATTTGCTGGCTATAAAACCTCCAACCAACAAACCATAGCGCTGTGGGTATTTGAGAGTCAAATTGACTTGTATGTGGACATAGTTGAAGAGACAAGGTTGAGCATCAATTACCAAGAGGTTAAATGTTAAACAAACATATTATGCCACCAAGTGTGAGAAATACTCTATTAGTATGGGGCAATTGTACGGAAATACCTGCGTATTTGTCTGGACGGGACACTGGAGATCATGCTCCTCCAGTTCCCCAGCATCTTGTTGACGGCGCTCCTCTGCTTGAAGAAGTGTCCCAGAGAGCTGTTCATCATGTTGGACGGGGCGCTCTCCACGCTGGTCCTGCAACCCAGCCCTGGTTGGTCGCCCGTCCCTGGGTTCCCTCCACTTGCCTTCCTCTCTGCTGTGTCCTTACTCTTCAGGGTCACAGTGTAGGCCGACTTCTTCCAGTGGCCTAAGAACAGCACCACTATACGCTCCTTTCTGAGGCTGGTGGTCTCTAGAACATCTGCAACATTTTCATCATAGTCAATGCCGGAGTCGCTGTTCTGGTCCGTCTCTGGGGCCGGACACAGGACTTTAGGATTATTGTCTGACTCTGTGGCCTCAGGCTGTTTGGGGGAACACAATACAACAGCCTCCTCTGGCTCATCTGAAGGTGAGTTCTCTGTCTCAAAATTATACTTCAGAGTCCTCACAGACACACCAAACTGATGTATTTCATTCTCTATCCTCTCCCTGCGGCCCCTGGTGGAGTTCTGTCTGTCTGGCGTCTGAGAGAAGACGGATATGAGCTCGGTGTTGGGCATCTTACAGTAGGGCTGGTCTGTCAGGTTGGTCATGAGCAGAGACATGCTTTTCACGATGCCCGAGATGCGGCCACACCACACTGGTAGAGGAACTTGACTTGAGAAGTTTCTGAACTGTGTGTTGACTGTGATGTTCACTATGGGGGCGGGCAGAATGTGCCGGAGCTCCTCAGCTAGACGAGCGAGCTCAATCTCGTAGCCTTCACAGTTCCTCTGCAGGGAGACGTTGGCGATCTGCTGCTCCACATAGATGAGGTCATCCTCAGTCAGCAGCTCACCGGAGGGCCCCAGGATGGCGTTGTGGGCTTGGGAGTACCTCCAGTTGACTTTGGCATATCTGCCATTTTCCTGCAAGAGAAGAGGCCGGCAGCAGGCAGCAAATAAACATGCGGGATGTCATTTTTATATTCCACATGGCTTAAGCGTGAGAGGAAAATGCAACAGTAAAACTGCGATCCAAACCTCAGGAACACAATTTGACCAGCAATATGTTACGTGTTCAGTGATTTGTTAGGTGCAATTAAAAGTAAATGATGATGGAATTTCCAAGGTTTTTTTTAAAATTGTCAGGAATGCCGATTTAGAATAGCATCACAAATTCAGCTAACTGTGGTCAGGCTCAATGAGCATTTGTTTAGAAGGGTCTGTGCAGAATTATACAGATTTTACTAATTTAAAAATGAATAAAAGAGTTTCAGTTTGATTCTCCCAAATGATGACCTATTGAATAACTCTTTTAGGTGATTTTATCAAAACAAAATCAAATTACACAAAATCTATCCACATAAAAATAAGTCAGGGATAATAAAAACAGAACGATGTTGATCACTGTTTCACATTATCCCGCTTATTACCGGTCACATACTAAATTAAAAAAGTATCATATTGCTTCCACTAAGATTTTTTTTTTCCATTCCACGACGTACCAACGGCTTTCTTCAAACAGCAGCACTGATCGAGGATTTCTGTATCTGTCCAAGTTCACAGATCTGTTCCACTAACACTTGAACAATGCCAGAGCCCACAAAGTGTTCCTGTTAGTGTTTACTTTGATCCTCTTTGTAACAGCCATTATTTTGCTTAGCAGTGGTTGTGTAATGTGTTATTGATTATTAAAAACTTCTAAAATAGCCAGATTGACCAATCAGAATTGAGTATTTAACCAAGCCGTGTGATAACTCCTGAATAACACCAGTGGAACATGTCTAAGCTGGCCACGAACCTGTGCGGCTTCTATAATCACAAAAGATGTGTAGTATTAGTACGAGGGGTTTTAAAGTTTTAGACTGTGGACCTTTCCTCAGACAAAGCTTGCACCCTATAGGCACTCAACAATTGAGACAAAATAGCCTAATAACGACTCACATAACTTTAGACTACACTGAAAACATTTCTAACTGTTCCTGCATTAATAGTGTGAGCCTGATTCAGAGAGACCTTACCTTCCTCCTCTGGTCCTCCTCATCCAGCAGCCTGGCCTGCAGCTGCCTCACCATCACCTGCCTCTTCCACTCAGCGATGGGCCGGCCTCTCTCGTCGTGGGTGGGCACCAGGTAGTCGATGTCGGACAGGTTGGCCTGCTCAGTGGGCAGGACCACCATCTTATTCTGAGAAAGATGCAGCATATGAGCTGCTAAAGAAAGGAAGCACTTACAAAAGAAGGATGTTCAACATTAGAAAGTTTACTGCACTCACTGCTTGTCCAGTGAACGTTCCTGATATTCCTGATTGTTTTAAGGATTGAATGGATTTCATGTCCCCAAGAAGCTTCCTTCCAGCTAGGAGGTTTGCGTCAGGCAACATCGTCTTATCAGCAGGGGCAGACTTCTGACTCCCAGCCACCTTGGGCCCATTGAAACCTTTAATAACTGAAATGCAAATCATAATCTGTGTCACATACATCATTTTTCATGTCCAGTACTGACTTTCAGTCTTGGTTGAAAGAATGATTTAATTACAGAAGCCTTAGAATCTAGTTTTCTCCTGTGTTTATGACTTAACAATATTTCATACGTTTATTCCAGACTAAAACTAACTAACCAGACTAAAAACGCTGAATAAGCTCTGATTAAAATACATTTGTAGACAAAAGAAAGACAACATAACTTGCTAATATTCTTTTACTAGGCAAAACTTTTTTTGTAAACACATTTAGAACATTTGTTCTCACCAGATGTTGCAAATTGAACCTGCACCATTCTGTTAATGCTTTTCTCCGGCTTGGCAGGAGGGGATGAAACAGGTGAGGGGGGTGCAGGAGAGGGTTGAGGGTATCTGGCCTGCGGGGATTCCTCACTCTGAGGTTGCTGGTGAGAATTTGAGAGGATACATGGTCACTTTGGGTTCAGGAAATAATGAAGAATTATGGGGAAAAAGGGAACTGAGAGTTTACCTTCAAACTATCCATTGGTGTGTTATTGCTGTAGCTGTCCCTGCATGGGTCACTCAGGCTGCCGTAGTAATCCTCCCTGCTGCGCTGCAGAACCACAGCCGGCTTCACCTTCACCTCCTCGTCCTCCTCCTCCACTGGAGCTCTCTCCTGGGTGGGCTCTGCACAGGCTGTCTGCAATTATAACAGAGTCACACTCAATACAAGAAAAGATAAAGATTAACTTTATTGTATCCCCAAGGAGAAATTCAGGTGTTCAGTTGTGACGCACAGTAAAATACACACACATGCACCAGACACGACCTATACACAGTAGGACTGAATACAAACACATGCATTTTTCTGTTAGGCGAGATGAGCGACCAGGCTGCCAGTTTGTCCGGCGCCAGGGAGCAGTTAGGCGTTCAATGCCTTGCTCAAAGCCACCTCTGCAGGGCCCAGGAGGTGAACGGGCAACTCTCCAGCTACCAATCCACATATCACAATCGGGTAGGTTCACACGTACGAGGAATTTGACTAGGTGTCGTGGTGCATACAAATAAAAAACAAAAATGTAAAAAAGAACGCAGATAGCTAACTATATTAAGAACACTGTAATATAATATAGTAAGATAGCAATAAAATAAAGCAGTAATTTACATTGAAATAGAATGCAATAAAATATACATCGTATTAGGTTGGTCCGATCGGGACTCAAACCGGCAACCCTTCACTTCCCAGGTCAAGTGCCTACAGACTGTGCCCCTGCCACCCCAAGTTAAGACTTTTTAGAAATAATGTATGACTTTTGGTCAAATCATGAGGTTAGGGTTGTATGTACTTTCAACAAAATCAAATACTCATTTATATTTTGTCTTTTCACACCAACTGTGCTGTAACATTCTCCCTGCTCACCTTACATACAATAGTTTGAGATAAATCCAACTGTGGCATGACAACTGTGACGTGAGTCCAATATGTATTAACTGTTGTGATGTTTCCAGAACCAGTGATTAAAATGTCTCTTTCGTTGAAGGGTAGAGCCTGTGTTATACTGTCAGAATCACATTGTTCAGGAGCTGGTTGTCTCTACATAGATCTCCAAACTATCATCAAAACTCTTCCAGACCATAAATGCTTTTCCTATTTGCTTCTATTTAAAAAGAGTTTTGGTTTTGTTTTTCTAGTTTTGCACTTTTGTAAAGAAGGAAATACTTGAGGAAGGTTTTTTTCCTTTTATTTGTTGTCAACACTCTCGCTGAAGTAAAATCACCATGGAAAGTAATATATATTTAAATCTGTCTGTAGACAAATACAGTTGCAAGAAAAAGTATGTGACCACTTTGGAATTACCTGGATTTCTGCATAAGTTGGTCATAAAAGGCACTGCTGTCCAGAAAAAACATTGCTGCACGTTTGAAGTTTGCAAAAGAGCACCTGGATGTTCCACAGCACTACTGGCAAAATATTCTGTGGACAGATGAAACCAAAGTTGAGTTGTTTGGAAGGAACACACAATGCTATGTGTGGAGAAAAAAAGGCACAGCACACCAACATCCAACCTCATCCCAACTGTGAAGTATGGTGGAGGGAGCATCATGGTTTGGGGCTGCTTTGCTGCCTCAGGGCCTGGACAGATTGCCATCATCGACGGAAAAATGAATTCTCAAGTTTATCAAGACATTTTGCTGGAGAACTTAAGGCCATCTGTCCACCAATTGAAGCTCAACAGAAGATGGGTGATGCAACAGGACAACGACCCAAAGCACAGAAGTAAATCAACAACAGAATGGCTTCAACAGAAGAAAATACACCTTCTGGAGTGGCCCAGTCAGAGTCCTGACCTCAACCCAATTGAGATGCTGTGGCATGACCTCAAGAGAGCGATTCACACCAGACATCCCAAGAATAATTGCTGAACTGAAACAGTTTTGTAAAGAGGAATGGTCCAAAATTCCTCCTGACCGTTGTGCAGGTCTGATATGCAACTATAGGAAACGTTTGGTTGGGTTATTGCTGCCAAAGGAGGGTCAACCAGTTATTAAATCCAAGGGTTCACATACTTTTTCCACCCTGCACTGTGAATGTTTACATGGTGTGTTCAATAAAAACATAAAAACATATAATTGTTTGTGTGGTTTTAGCTTAAGCAGACTGTGTTTGTCTATTGTTGTGACTTAGATGAAGATCAGAACACATTTTATGACCAATTTATGCAGAAATCCAGGTAGTTCCAAAGGGTTCACATACTTTTTCTTGCAACTGTACATTAATATATAAAGAAGCTACAGTTTGTGTGAGATATAAAGGCAGATGGGTCAGTGTTATCATTTGCACTATAATTCCTATAGAAAGATGTCTTTGGAATGTTTTGCACTGCTCAATGTGACATACAAGATGCTGGAGGTCTTCTACCAGTCTGTTGCGGCCAGTGCACTCTGCAGTCTGCTGGGGGGGGGGGGCACTCTGCAGTCTGCTGGGGGGGGGGGGGGGCAGCATCAGAGCCGGTGACACCAGCAGGATCAATAAACTGATCAGGAAAGCTGGGTCTGTCATCGGCATCAAGCTGGACCCCTTTGAAGCTGTGGTGGAGAGGACACTGAACAGGCTGTTGTCCATCATGGATAACCCCACCCCCCCTCTCCACCTGCAGCTGGACAGACAGATAACTCCGTTGAGCGTTGCACTGGCACTGCAGTCAGCATGTCGTTGTGACACTTCACCCCAAATTGCTCCTGTGGGGATTGCCCACAGTATTGAGAATGTAAGTCGCTTTGGATAAAAGCGTCTAACAAGTGACATGTAATGTAATGTAGTTTCTCTCTTCACTGTACATTTTACATTTATATATTCAGTTTAATATTTAATATTCCATCTGTCAAATAGTTATGTATATATAATACGTTGCTTTATATCTTGTTATTGTTAATTTGTAAATTCAACATGTATATTTTCTACTTTCTTGTTTATTTCTTGTCTTTTAATTTGTATTGTACAATGCCATGTATTGTTATGCTGCTGTAACACAAACATGTCCCAAATTGGGATCTTATCTTATCTTATTTTGTGTAGGGAGTCAAGTACTCTGTATGATATTAAAGCATGAAAGTAAGTTAGAGTGGCTTTGTTCCATCAAACATTTTGAGAATGCTGATAAAAGAAGAATGCTTTACTGTAAAAAAAAAAAAACTAAATCAAATCACATACTTTGTAAAAGGTCCAGAATGAAATGAGGACAAGCACTATGAAATACATTTGAAAAAAGTGGGGCATAGTAAGCAACCCTGAATAATTGGCAGCATTTCACACCACTCTAGGGAGGATGAATGGAAACATTTAGATCCCCTTTAATGAACCTGCGCTGTCTTAATGCACTCCATGCAGCATGCGTATCAGATTCAGCTCTCCAAGGACATTATTAGTAACCAAAACATTAAAGCAGCCACGCTGCGTGCTGTTGTGCTCGCTGTCCGTGAGGTGGTCCTTGCCATTTCCTCACACTCCACTTTGATCTCCAACGGCACGAAATATGATGGGACACTGCTCAGGAGGAGCATTTCACTTCCCCGAAGTTGTGCAATCCGTAAATAGATAAACAAGGGGGGCTGGGAAACAGGGGGGGGAACGGGACTGATTCCTTTGTGACCCTTCTCGTAACAGTTCAATGTCCTAAAAGCTATGATGAACCGGCCTGTGTGTGTGTTTAATTAGTGGCCGGAGAGCATTTGGTTTTCATCAGTAGCCCATCACAATTGCCACGCAGATATAGATAGCCAACCCTGTTTTGGCCTGAACCCACTCCCCCTGAATCAAAGAGCCCGATCAGCACAGAGTAGGAGCCAAGAGTTAAGAAACAGCTCCTCAGTGCTCTCAGTGTCCGGCTGCAGCACTAATCTGCTCCCAGTGGGTTTAAGTATTTCATGTGTATTTAAAACATGTCTTGTAATTCTGCTTCCACATGAAATATTCACGTTGTGGGTGATAAATTGTATTGTGGAATGTATACAGCGGGTGTACATTATACACAGAAGAACACTGTAGTGTAAATACATGTCCACTCACATGCTAAAATGCTCTCAGGTTTCCTGTGTGGAGGTAATGCTTGAAGCGCTGACACAATGTTTTTGCCAAATGTTACAGCTTTACTGCTACTAAAAAGACAAATGAACATACTTTTCTACTTCATAACGGAACATTATCAGCTACTGAATCCCCAAAAAATAGCAAGAGAAAGTTCTGGATTCAAAAATGGAAAAAAAATAAACAACATAAAGTAAGGCCATGAGCCTGGAGTATTAGTCATGCCTAACCGTAAGAGGCCACAGCTGAAAAAAAGGTCAAACGTTGCCAAAACATGTCAGCTAGGGTCTCTTTAACAGACCGTTTCCTTTCATTTAACAAAGCATATTACTCAGCCTGTCCAGTCACTTGCTTATGATAAAAGTTATCGAAGAAAAATATCATAATAAAGAACAACAAGGATTCAAAATAAGCAAAAGCAGCATAGAGAGTACAACTATAGTGAAAATGGCCCATAAACCATCATGAAACATACTAACCTTGACCTTGAACAGTTCTCGCGCTGTACTCCGGTCAGACTGTGCGCTGAAACTCAGACCTGTGCAGCGAGGACTCGGGCGGTCCCTCCGTGTCGAGGATGTGACACTATCCTAAGAACACCAACCACTCGTTTGACACCATCATCCACATCTCTGCCAGTGGCCAAGGGCCGCCAGGCAATAAACAATAAACTCTGATCGGAGCATGCTGTTAATAATTAAAGGACAGGATAGGATGGCCGGTAATGACACTAATGCACGGACAAACCAATGGCCGACCATGGTTGTTGCACAAGGAAAAGTATCAGCGGAAGACTTGTCAAAGCAGCTGGACATGGGACATGTTATCAGGTGCTTTTTTCCCACTTTGGACAATTGAATGGAGGAGGTTTTTGTGAGGGTGGGGGTAAAATGCAACGAAGATGATTAGTAAACTGTGACAATGGAAACACAATGTGACACCATAAGCTTAGATAGATGGGTTTGGCTAATAAAGTGGAAAAGTTGACAACAACAGACACAGTGTTGGAGAAATTGCTGCCACATGATTAGCAAAATCATCCACTAATTTACCAAATTCCAGACGAATATTACATCTGCCTCACCCAAAAGCATGCTTTACATCATACATGCTGGAGGACATTTTGAAAAACTAATTAAAGATAGCCATTTAGGGCAGTGACTAACAGTTATTGCCATTAACAATTAATCTATTGTTTGTTTTCTTGATACATTTTTGGTCTTTAAAGTGTAAGAAAACAGTGAAAAGTGATTACCGGTAGTTGTTTTTCCAGACCAATATTCTATATCACAAAGAAACCTGGTTTAATTGTGTTGATTTTTGGCATCTTAGCTTATAAATTACTTTAACGATAATTATCTCCACCTATGTTATGTTTGTATGTCTGTTTGTCAGCAGGACTACTGAAAAATGTATTTTGTTATAAACGTATAAAATCAAAACAAATTGTTATGAAATTCCCTAAAAGAAGGAAGAAAAAAAATCACATTTTAGAGCAGATCTGAAGAATGGGGGCAGATGAACACAGTATATTCTTACTGATTACATTGCAAGATACTTTAGAATGTGTCAGAATCTTGTCATTACTGGACTAAGACTTGCATCCCTGCATACTTTGAAAGATAAATATGAAGAGAGTATTATGGGCTGCATTGATATAGATTTCTTTGCTTGGTTCCATATCTCCCCATCTGTTATACACATGCAACTATGATGAAGCCAGATGTTGGAAGATCTCTGACAAACACATGAGTTTATTACATTCTCTGCAATGATAATGACAATTCGATATTTCATAATTTATCATTCATATCAAAAGCCATTCGAGTATTGTTTCGTTTCTCATGGCTAAAACAAATCGGAAATCTTGACATGAACAAAAACAGTGATGAATTAGACGCCAATACGTTTCCTCTGTTCTAAAAATATCATGCTCAAACAACAACTGTTAGTGGAGAGCAAAAGCCACAAATGTGTGTGAATGAAACTTCACGGCACACACTGTTTATTGGCCTGCAGCTGTTGATGCGAGATGAGGACCTGTTGAGAGGAATCTGACCTGGTTGTGAGGGATCCAAACACACACAGCTCCCCTGCTCACTTTCCCAATCCAATAGAGTGCTGCTCGGAAATGAGATTATCTGACTGACTTTAGAGCAGATGAAACCTGTGATCTACGCAGCACCTAACACACCAGCAAACTGTCATCAAACAGCATCTCATCTTTGGCACAGCAAGCATGACTGCTCTTCAGATATTATGAGTATTACATCTATTACCAGCTATTACAGGTTCTCTGTCAGATGACCTCTTGGTTCACCCCAAACTTCTCTGGGTCTGTGTTTCCCATTCATACTTCACCAAAAAACCTAATCCATCATTCTGTCTTCCACCAACATCACATAGTATCCAGAGGTGACAATCATAGCACTTCCCTGGAAAAAAACATGACACACAATCAAAGGTGTGTTTGAAGCCAATGACATCCTGATCTCTGCTCCACAGAGGGATAGAGTTGCGGGTTCCAGGCATCAGAATGGTGAAAACGCTGAAACTCAAGCTTGTGGATCTCATAACGGGCTCGGCCCATGGGCCCTTCACCTGAGCCGCGGGAGAGGGGTAACTGATAGGCCCTCAGCTGGCCCCGGCTCCGGCTGCATTGGACGCTGCCGTGGCCCCTGTGCTAATTAGCTCTCATTGTTGACAGAGGATTATTTGTGAAGGGGAGCCACGCCTCGCCGGCTCTCTATCATCCTCCTATTTAAGTGCTGCTCTTCTCTGATGAATTATTAATGGCTCTATCAGTCCACAGCTTTCTTCACTCTGTGTGCTACAGGCGGCAGGTGAAGTGTGATGGGGAGAGCCGAGGACAGCTACAGGTGGATAGCTGCGAGGCTTCAAGGGTCAACAGGTCTGCTTACAGAGGGGCTCCTTCAGTGAACTGTTGTGTATTTAAAATCAACTCCAAAAGCTCGAATACCAGTATCAGTATCCTCCTGCAACACCAATTGTGATGTACAGTACCTACTTGAGGGGAGACACTGCAGGTGAATGGGCTAACAGATGTATCTAATAAATATCACCAATGGTTTTCCCAGTTGATTGATAACAACAATACAAGGATTTGATGATATGCAACATCTGCTGATGTGTACATGTGTACATCATTTCAAGAGCAGGACACTGACTCTCGGTCGACTGGCTGTCGCTGTCCGTGATGAAGTCACATTTCAAACTGAAAGTTGTCGGTTCAATCTAAGTCCCGGCAATAAACATTTTTTTTTTTTGGGCAAGATGTCAAACCCAGCGGTGTGTGAATGGGTGAATGATGACTTGTGTATGTAAAAGCACTTTGAGGAGTTCAATAAATAACTTTCATTTACAATTTACCACAAAACCAGGTGCTAAATTCTTGTTTGATTTTGTTCGCAGGTGAGAGTCAAAGATTGAACAGAGAGGATTTTATACTCCATAGTTCAGAAATATTGTCAACCTGTACATGTCGTTAGGTATGTATATTGTGGCCTGTATCTATGTTGTATGATGTCCTTTTTGATGTCTTCATGTGGAACCTACTTGCAGCAGGTCTCCCTTGAAAAAGAGATCGATGATCTCAATGGGATTCACCTGGTTAAATAAAGGTTTGAAATGAAAATATTTATGAACAAACCTCTCTGTAAAAAAAACTTCAGAATATATATAGAAATAAAACTAGAAAGTGCAAATTTCTTATCCTTAAATATATGTATTGTAACATTTCAAACATTTTGCAAGCACTACTCAAACATTAAGATAATTATTTATTGTATTTCAAGCTTTCTGAAATGTCATGTTTAATTATGCAAATGAGATATTTTGTATTGCTTACTTTTTTGAATTTAGGAGAAATCTACAGACACAAATAGAACAAAAATACTAACAAAAACATTGACATGTGTATTTTGGAAGTTCCCTTTCCACTAGTCTGAAAGAGGACAAACTGCATGGAAAAGGGTGTTTTGGCCTGCTGTGTTTTGCCTTAAAAGAAAAACAAGGCACAACAAACTGACCATTAATTTGAGTAAATGCAGGACAGCTTTTTACGGCATTGACCCTTTGACTTGAACAGGCCACGCCAGCACAAACAATGTGTTCACACTAAAATATTCATCAAGCACACTAAGGAGTGTCGTGCTTTCTGCACAAAACAAAATAGCTTATATCTCAGGGCAAACTGAGAACCGAGTATCCGGCACTCACGGCACCATCGCCTGTAAAGCCCATCAGAACACAAAAGCCATCATCCTCCACTCTAGACTAGGGTGACCAGACGTCCCCGTTTTCCGGGGACAGTCCCCGTTTGTATAGGCCTGTCCCTGGTTGAAACTGTCCCCGGAAATGTCCCCGTTTTTTAATATACGTTAAAAACACATAGCAAGGTGAAATAAAACGTTTCATGTCAGGAAACACTGGGTAAACAGACTGTGGTCAAGCCAGCCCCCACTTCGGAAAACACAGTCAAAAGCACGTTGTATTGCGGTGCGCGAATATCCTATGGATTACGGTAGAGGCCTGGAAAAACTGCCTTCAAAATAAAAGCGTTTACTCGGTCAATAAGAAATATACTTAAAAAACACACCAAACATATTCATATATACTGGAGCTTAAATTAAGAAATATGTACTATATAATGTGATCAATAATAATGTAAAACAAACTACGTATAACTACCACATTATAACTGAGTGAATGTAAAATGTAAGTATACAGTTATGAAGAATTATCTGACATTTCCACTGGGTGACTAATTTAGTGGGAATGCTGTTAACAGCATTCCAACTAACTGTTATTCTACGGACGAAAAGTTTATTATTATTCCGCCGGTATTTTGCCGCGATTCTCCTCCCGCATTGAACATCGCAGAAACTCCGTTCAAACATCAAAACGTTCAGCTCGGTCGGGAATCGATTGCTATTACTTTTCTCATTCATAACTTTCATAATTCCAGAGATACATCCCATAATACATCCCATTTAATATTGAAGTCAATGGAGGAAATCTTCAGACTTCAACAAATCTTCATGTGACTTCAACTGCTAACTGTTCATTCATACTTTCACTCAGAAACCTCATTCCAACTTTAAAATGTTACACATCTTTCTGACATTATTCGTGTAAAACAACTTTAAATCTGATTCTTACTTTTAGAGATATTAAACATTGTTCAGACCTTGTTTTAGAGGTTTTCTTCACATTTTAACATTAACTAGAG
>NW_011354699.1:35701-42433 GCF_000735185.1 Notothenia coriiceps
TATTTAATGGAAACCGTCCATAATCAAAGAGTCATTCGAAGTCAATCACATACTTGTTTCACTTCAGGGTGATAGCAGGACACCCCATCTAGTCACTCAGAGAATNCCATCTATATTTTGATTATTATTTAATGGAAACCGTCCATAATCAAAGAGTCATTCGAAGTCAATCACATACTTGTTTCACTTCAGGGTGATAGCAGGAGTCCCTATCTAGTCAATCAGAGAAAATCAGGACAATCTGATGTAGAATTTCAAAATAAAATACTTTTGAAATCTCATATAAGGGCTATCGTCCTTCTGTTTTTATACAAGAATAAATAAAAAAAACTGTCAAATTATCAAAGACTCACCTCACTTCAGGGTGATAGCAGGACACCTCATCTAGTCACTCAGAGAATCTGGACAATATGATGTAGAGTTTCAAAATAAAAGACCTTTGAAGTCTCATATATGAGCTATCTTCCTTCTGTTTGTATCCAACAGCTCAAATGTTCGAATTACATTAAACCAGAATTGTCCCCCTTTTTTCTTTAACAGTGAAGACAATTGGATATGTTAATGATATATTGACCACAAAACTCAAAAGGTCCCCGGTTTTCATTTTAAAAATCTGGTCACCTTACTCTAGACCTCTTGGACTGAGAGCCAAGCAATAATGCTGAGTGGCAGATAACAGAGGAGGCCTGTCAAGTTCCACATGCATGAAATTCATGTCGCAAAGTAAGCAATTATTCACCAGGGTTCCAAGACCTTCCAGATTTTTGCTGTTGAGCAGAAGCAAGCTTTGAATTGTATGCCAAAATAACAAGGTGGGTAGTGCTAACAGAGAGGAACAAAGCAGGAAAAAGGTGTGAAATAAAATATACTGTGGATGAGAGAGAGCTTACATTTCTTTTCATGGCACGGAGATGTCTGGCACATTCATGGTGTCCATTGTACTCCGCCAAGTCTGCTGCTGTAAACCCATCAATATCCTGATCTGAGGGGTTCGCTTGATTGGCCAACAGGAGTTTACAACTCTGAAAATAGGAATATAAGAGATATATATATATGTATGGAACATACTTTTATGAAATTGTATTTGCTTTATTCAAGATAAGACATAACTATAACAACAGAAAAGGAAACCTAAATAAAAAATGTGCTCCCAACCTCCAGCTCTCCATTTTCTGCCGCATCATGAAGTGGGGTCCCTTCCCAGTAATCCTTGATGACCTTTGAACCCATGTGAAGCAGCCTCTCCAAGATGCAACAGTGCCCTCTGCTGGCAGCGAAGTGCAGAGCAGTAGCTCCGTTACGGTCCTGGCCGGACAGGCTGACGGCAGTGCAGCTCACCTGTGTGGAGAGAATGATAAGGATCAACACGAGTGAGCAACACTTTGATACGTCACAGCAACACGAGTTCTCTCCACTGACCAGCCACAGCACCACAGCCTGGTGGCCCATGTGAGCAGCAGCATGCAGGCAGGTCATGCCATCGTGGGCCCTCAGGTGGACGTCGGCCCCGCAGTCCTTCACCAGGAACTCTGCAACCTGCAGCTGGCCCTCCTGGCAGGCCAGATAGAGCGGGGTGGCCCCAAGGACCGTCTGCTGGTCCACACATCTGGAGACCAACAGACAGCAACAACGGGCTAGTGAAACTGAATTTCCCCTCAGAGATTGAAGAAAGCTGATCTCATGTGTATGAATAATGTTATTATGTTAAAAACGTGTGCAACTCACTAATCTGCCCATTATTTTCTAGATTAAACTAATTGTTTGGTCTATAAAACGTCAGGAAAAAGTGAAAATCGCGCAAGTGTTTCAAACTGCAAAGGGATGTTTGTGATTTCTGGTTTTGTCAGTCTCAAATCCCAAATATTCACTGTAATATGATATTAAAACAGACCAAGTCAATAGATGTGGGTTGAGAACACTCTTGCGTTTAAAATGACTCAGATTACTTTAACAGTCACAGTAAACAATTATCAAAACAGTTTCTGACTGTCAAAGTTTTCTGACAAACTATAACATTCAGAATCTTAAAGAGGAAAAAAAAAGGAATACAAAAAAATGATGTTTCCCAAAACGTTTCAAAATGCTGAGTATTTAAATCTCAGAACAAGCACAAATCTTTATATACACAGTCTATGGCACAAATAAAGGAGTGTTTATCAGACCTCTGTACGGAAGAGGATTAGGGCCACATCATTTTTTTTCTCAGAATTCTGACTTTAATCTCAGAATTCTGACTTTTTCTCAGAATTCTGACTTTAATCTTACAATTCTGACTTTTTTCTCAGAACAAAAAAAATATTTTTTTTTGGGAGAAAGTAAAAAATGGTAACTGATTTAAATTTGGGTTTTCATTATTTTGAAACCGATTTGATTTCAATATACCCATCCAAATATTTCTGTGTAAGAGAATAAAAAGCCTAACAAAGTGGTGAAATGCTGAACTTCAGAAGGCTACATTTAAGATGACAAGTAAGCTACCATTAATAGCTGCTAGCATACATGTAACTGTAAATGTAGCCAGGCTGAATGCACATTACATACACGTCCTCCCATCCACCCTACACCACAGGCTGCAATTGAGCTACTAGAAAACTAGAAAATAATCTAGCCTAAAGGTTGAAACTGTAGCTAAAATGTATTGAAAAGTATTCAATTTCCATGAAAAAGTTACTTAAAGGTCACCTATTATGCAAAATCCACTTTTTCTATGTCTTTTATACATAAACATGTGTCCCCTCTGTGTTTTTCTGTGAACACATATTCATAGAGCACCATTGTGTTCTTTCTAACCAAATCTCTCTCAGAGGGGCGTGGGGAGTGGCAACTTATTTTCATCTCAAGTAACAGACAGAGAATCAGCACTTTGGAAACAGGGCTGAAACAGAGGGGATTATGGGTAATGCTGCAATGATCTGTTTGGTGTTTCAGCCAAACACTTCAGAGACATGTTTTGTATATATCTGAGGCCTATAATATATTGATAAAAAACAGTATAATAGGGGACCTTTAAATGTAATGAAAACTGTTGAAATAGTTAAAGGTAGGGTAGGTAATTCACTTCAGATACACTTTTTGTTATATTCCATTGAATGCTCTTAACATCCCGATAGCATTGAATATATTAAGTGCTTTGACAATAAATACATAAAAAAATTCATCTGTGGAAGCCGTGGTGCTTGACCAATCATCTGAGCTAAAATAACTAGATGGCCTACTTGCCTGTCAGCTTTCCATCTGTGCACAAATTTATCTCGTGCCCTCATTGGTCATGTGCGCGTTTGTGTGTATTGGAGGAGGGGCTCTGTTAGGAAGTCTGAAGGAAGGGGCAGATTTTTTCCGGTTGTGTACTTTCAAAATCTAGTGCACTCGAGCTGGTTTCTCCATTCACGTTTAACCAAAAAGTAAAGTTAGTTTAAAAACAAGTTGATTAGACCTTGGTAACCTGTTGCAATAGTTAGCATAGAGTAGTAGATGAAACAGATGAAGCTAGCTAACAAAACTAAATAAAAGAGAGCTTGCTAATAGTACTGGGTACATGATCGAAAGGTTGCAATAGAGAAAGCTTGCTAACAATAATGATTATACAGTTTAAATAAATAACGCTAACTAACAATACTGGAAATATTGGTTGAAATAGAAAAAACTAACTAACAGTACTTAAACAATTATAGAAATCTCTTTAAGATGGTTGAAATTATAAATATAACAACAATTATTCAATAAATTGTTAAAAATAAAGCTAGCACACAGTAATGATGAAAAGTTTGAAATAGATACATAAAACAAATAGCTATCTTAAATGAACATATACGGTGATATACATTTAAAGCTTGAATCTGACATTCCAAGCGGTATGTCATCTAACACCAATGAAAACTACAAGTACAAAATGGTGGGAACCACTCAGTGAAGGACTGGCTACTTTGTAGTTGTGAAAGGAAGGTTGAAACTGTTATATAGTTAAAAAAAAACGTTCTATTACAGTCGATGCACTCATGGTGAAAGATGAATTAGGATTTGTCTTTGAAAGGGTTCCCTTCAGCTCACCTCACCATATGGTTACCTGAGCAAATGGCTCAGCTTGTGAGGCTAATAAAGTCAAATGTCAGTTACTGGTCTCTAGTATTACGACAGTAGGCAGCTTGTGGCCAGGATGCTGGTTTTATAGTTTGTTGGACTCTCCAGAGTTTGTTGTTTGCCTCTATTCAATTATTATCATTTTTTAATAAAACCCACATCTGGTGGAATGTTGGCATTGCAATATTCAGTAGTGTTCTCAGCCTTATTGGTTTCAAAAGAAGCGAATAAGAAGAACAATTAGCAAAGCTTGTGAACCCACCGCGGTGCGTGTTGAACAAGAAGCTTTAAACAGGTGAGGTCCCCATTGGCTGCGGCATAGTGAGCAGGTACAGCTCCACAGTGTGTCTTCACCTCCGCTGCCCCTCCAACAGAAAGCAGCCACTGAATGACCTCCACACAACCGAACCGCGCCGCCAGGTGGAGCACCGTGGCCCCGGCTGCATCCCGATCCTGGGAACGACACACAGATGGGTTATTAGATCAAGGCTGAGAGAGAACACCTCTATTGTAAAGGCTTTTTCTAATAAACACTCTTGATCATCAAGACAGGTCAAAGGAGTTTCCTATTAAATATGTTTTTCAAAGCAACAGTAGGGATTCTCATAAGGTCCACCAATTAAGACATTTGGTGGTATTTGATCAGTGGCGAGCCATCAGGGCCCTCTAGGCCCTATGTGAGGGCCTAAGATATTCTAAAAAATAATATTTGAAAACATTAAAAAAAAAACATTTAAAATATTTTCTGTTGTTACATATTTCATTAGTTTTACCAAAATAACTTGATTTAATTGTATTTAAAATAAAATTTCCAAAGAAATAAATCCTTCAAATCTGCCTGTTCAGCTTCTGTTGGAATGTGAAGGGTTAAATGCCGTCTCTGCGAGTTACTGTGAACTGTTGAAGACGGGAGAGCTTGTTGGTCCCTCTCTACATTCACAGAGGGCCCGCTATAGTTCAACCAGTTCAACCCACTCTCTTCAGTCTGCGTACAAATGACACGACTTTACACATTTCAAAATGCGTGCAATAGATACACTAAAGTCCGATTTTGCGTGCCTATCATACGCCAACTATTCCCATTGAGTTCTGAGTCCGAGTTTTGCGTGCATATGAGACGCAAATGGATACGGTCGGGTCTGAGAAGACCAGAAGCTGTGTAATCCATAAAAACATGTTATTACTCAATATCAAGCCACGATTATTGATTTTATTTGTAATCGTATAATGTCGGACTTTTTTTGTCGTCTGTGAGGAAAAGAAATGGGGCACGGAGCCTCAGAATAATGAAATCTGTATTTTTTTAAATCTTTTTTTCCTTCTAATTTGTTATTCTTTTCTAAATAACACACTGTTATTTACTCAACAATAACACACAATTATCCTTGTTTTTATTTATTCGTTTGATTCTATAATCTCAGGCTTTTTAGCCGTTTCTCAGGAACAGAATTTCAAAATAAAGTCACCGGAAACAGACGTAGCCCTATAAGGGACATTTCGAGCATCATCGCGATACACGAGAAACCCCTCACTGCAGTGCGCAGTACCTCGATGCCCCTCCTTCTCAACATCAAGATCGCCCCTCCTTCTCAACCTTTGAGACACGTGACGGGACGCCCCTCCTTCTCAACCTTTGAGACACGTGACGGGACGCCCCTCCTTCTCAACCTTTGAGGCACGTGACATCCTGTTTCCGGGGTAGCAGTTCTGTTCTGTTAATCATAGCGTCAGAGTACGATGGAGGTAAGTATCCCTGAATAAATTAACTATTTGTTTTTGCTGCGGTTGAAAATGTGTTGATTGAAAGTAATATATTATTTTCTTAGGCCCCACGGACCCGGTTCCGGGGCCGAAATCGCGTCATTTGCAGGAAACAACGTCTAAGGAACCTTAATATTTAATAAATTATGAATATTTTATATCCATATAACATTTTTTTTTTTTTTTAAAACACACAATGCTAACAGTGAGCCTCTGAATTAGCCCCGAGCGAAAAATGCTAACCTATTACTTCACCGAAAAATCACTCCTAGCTCCCTTATTACTTATCCTAGCTGCACATTCAACACATCATTTATGATCGTAAAGACACAGAATCTAACGGTGCCCACCTCAACACTGAAAGATACAAACTCGCAACGTTATCAACAAAAACGTACATCAAAATAAGTGGCGCTAGGTAGCCCACAACGCTAACATGGCTTACCTTCATCTTTGTACTAATACTAATACTAATAACTATACTATGCAATAGTAGGATTGCTGTATAAGCAATGTCCTGAAAAAACTGCATAAACTATATTTCAATTCGATTTTTACAAAATAAATGTATATGCAGCTTATTTTATTCCAGCCTATTGCCAACCGTTTTGTTTGTGTTTATTTTTCTTTGACCAGAAACACATCACACACTTACACCATGACGAGAGCCCAAAAGTGTGTATTTGTAATTCTGGCAGTTATCACTGCCCATTCTGCCAATACCAGGGTCAGAGGCTTCAGGTGGAATACCATGCCAAAAGCCATTCTTCTGTGAGGCACAGAGGTATAATAAATTGCTCTTTTTAGTGCTGTCTGTATTTTCACATGATTTACAATGAGAACTTAATGTCTTCAAGCTTATTGACTTTACTATTGTTTCTTGTTTTCAGAGTT
>NW_011354700.1:0-1023 GCF_000735185.1 Notothenia coriiceps
CCAGACCCTAACACCAAATTATACACTTTTTTTTTTTAGACCTTAAGATTTGGCTCAAATTGTCAAAATCAGTTTTGTAGTGTTTATATAGCTGTTGTGGAGGATATCATGAAGCCTTGTTCCGATAAAAAAAACTAAAGCGTAGTTATTATATAATTTTAACTTGAAACGCGTCACGGGAGACCCGAACACAACATAAGGGTTAACAAACAAAATGTGTCAACTTAAATTTGAAAAATGAAGATGGTAACATGTTTTTAACTTCATCATTGAAATTTAACAATAGGTAGTTTCTAACAAAATATATCAAACACTCAAATGTATGTTAAATAATGGTATAAGCCGAAATAAGTATTTTTTAAAGTGTTGAAACCTGTATAAAATCATTTTTAAATGTGAACCCAATATATCAAAGCTTTATCCATACCATAAGGATTTACAGCTAGTGTGAACCAATCAAAACGGCATGATGCATAAGCTTTAATAAACATTTATGAAGTGTTTATGAACCACTTATAAATACTTGAAAGTGTTACTAGTAATCTAGTCTGAATACTAAATGTTTACTTCTTCCAAAAGTGATGAATCCATCTAACCTTCCCCTTGACTTTTTTTAGATATCAACGACTGCACCAGCAACCCCTGTGGGAACGGAGGGACCTGCATTGATGGAGTGAACTCGTTTCAGTGCGTCTGTCCCGATGGTTGGGAAGGTCGACTCTGCGACCTCAGTGAGTTCATCGCCTGCAACATAACTCACTGCAGCTACCTTCAACCACGCAGCATTTTAGATAGTTTACAGAAGAGCTTCTGTGTATCCATTTGCACTAAATGGAAGACTAGCTGGTGATGATGAGACCTTTACCAAACTTAAGACACGTTTTTTAGAGTAGCTTTTTATTAGCAACCCCCCACTTTAAATGTTCTTTTAGTCTTTATTATTTACCTACCTTTATATATTTTTTTAATTATTTAATAGGTCTTAAAGGATGTTATCTTATTTTATTAATCTAACATGCTTCA
>NW_011354701.1:0-227 GCF_000735185.1 Notothenia coriiceps
AAAACACGGGGACATTTCCGGGGACAGTTTCAACCGGGGACAGGCCAATACAAACGGGGACTGTCCCCGGAAAACGGGGACGTCTGGTCACCCTAAACTACTAATCTCCGTTAGCTCCGAGCTAGCACCAAATGCTAACAACAACCCCTGTAACTCTCTCTGTCTCTCTCTCTTTCTATTTCTCTCTCACAAGCTCGTGCCACACACACACAGACGCTCCTCCGTGA
>NW_011354702.1:0-1269 GCF_000735185.1 Notothenia coriiceps
CTGACCAGTCCCTGAAGACCTGAGAGATCTGGATGGTTCATCATTTAGCAGGAGATCAGAAATGTATTTTGGGCCTAAACCATTCAAAGCTTTATAAACCAGCAGCAGTATTTTGAAATCTATTCTTTGACACACAGGAAGCCAGTGTAAAGCCTTCAGAACAGGAGAGATGTGATCCACTTTCTTAGTGTCAGTGAGGACTCGAGCAGCAGCGTTCTGAATCAGCTGCAGCTTTCTAATAGATCAATATTGAGTGTTTTTTTTTATTAGAAACAATTACAAAAAATCTGGGTTTCTTATTCTTTTTTTATAGTTAATTGAATATATGTTGGTTTCTAAAAAAGAACAAGATATCTGCATTTTTTATTTTTGTAAACATCAATTTTTTTTATTTTTAGAAACTATAAAAAAAATTGTATTTAATGATCAAAATAATTCATTCAACTTTTGTTTTAGTTCTCTGTTGGGTTTGAAAGTTTTAGCCATTTTAATTGAATGCTTATGTTTAGCATTGCTTTAAAGGTGGGGTAGGTCATTTTGGAGAAACCAGCTCGAGTGCGCTAGAATTTGAAAATAAACAGCCGGAAGAAATCTGCCACTTCCTCACAGAGCCCCTCCTCCAACACACACGAACGCGCACATGACCAATGAGGGCACGAGATAAGTTTGTGCCCAGATGGAAGGCTGACAGGCAGGTAGGCCATCCAGTTATTTTAGCTCAGATGATTGGTCGTGTCTTTTACAGCGCCACGGCTTCCACAGATGACTATTTTTTTATGGATTTTGTTGTCAAAGCACTTCAGATATTCATGGCTATCGGGATGTTAAGAGCATTCCATGGAATATAACAACAAGTGTATCTCGAGCCGGTTTCTCAAACTTACCTACCCCACCTTTATTTGTTCTTCAGTTTTTTGGAACAAAAAAAAGTAGACATTTTATTTCACTACCTTTCATTTGGCAGCTTTAATGACGTCAACAACTGGAGTCATTGTAAAAAATTGTAATCAGAAAAACTACACCATTACTTTTTCAACACTTCACCTAAAATTGGGATCTTTGAACATGAAAGACATTAATCATTCTGACAAACTCAACATAACATCTTCACAGTCCCACAAAATGGAGATAAAGAACTGCAAAAATCTTTGACTGTAGACACGATGAAAAGAGACATTCAGTACTTTAACAAAGTGTTTTTTAATTAAAATACAGGTACTCTCAGCCGCTCCACGAGGAGATCGCTCTGCACAAACACTTAAAGCACAA
>NW_011354703.1:0-4912 GCF_000735185.1 Notothenia coriiceps
TGTTGACAGATTATGCAGACTTTTGATATTTTTCTGAAAGCAAAACTTTTTTTAAAACATTTTCGACCATACTGATCAGAAAACCTGCACGTTTAAACACAATGATAAAATCAAGACTCATCATAATAATACAATAATAATAATTCATTGCCTTTATTTTAGCGCTCTTCCAAGTGCTCAAAGCGCTTTACATTACATCATAATAAGCATCATGAGCTTTTAATCAAATTTAAAAACTCAAAAGTCTGTCGGTCCAAACATTTGACCATTAATTTAGCCATGAGTTTATCCATGGTATCATGGTAAACATTTCAGCCCCGGATGTCAATTTCCTTTCAGCATTAAATAGGACTTTATGAAACCTTAATGTTTTCAACAAAAAACAAACAGACAATCATGGTCTAAATGTGTCACTTCTCACCCGTTTCCTCATGCTGTCGTTCAGCCCCTTGATGGAGTCGAAGCTGGCCTTGAGCCTCCTGCTCTCCTTGCTCCTCTCTCGGAGAGCTTCCTGCAGCTCGCTCAGCTCTTGCTGGTGTTTCTGTGTGACACATCCATACAAACCCTTTTCTTTATGCACAGTGCAACCACAGCAACAATGCCTGAGCTCATTACTGAATCATTACATGGACTTGAGTGTGCTATTCAAAATCTATTAGTGGTCAGTTGATTGCTTTTTCCTCTCATGGGATGACTCCTTACTAACCATGACAGAAATGATATAAGTTTAGTTTGATTTGCTTCATAAAAATGAAAGAGTCATAGATCCAGCCGGAATAATACATTTTAAGGGGAGGACAAGCTTGCTGCGGCTATCCACCTTCTAAGACAGCGTTCCCCCTCTCACAGACAAACTCTCCTGGGCTTGTGTGTGTAGCGTATGAACATGGATGTGTGTATGGGACCTGAGTTTTTTTTATCTAGCACGCACGTTGTTTTGAGGTTTGTCTTTCTTTCAATAATAGATAGCAAGACAAATTAAATGATATTAAAATATAATGCAATGTTTGTTTTTGTCTTCTAATGTTTTTTGTTCTTTGTTTATTTTCTTATTTTTTTTGTATCTTTATCCAGTCATTGTGTCTTTGGATTAACTTAAAAATAGATACAAAAAGTGTATATGATTATATGACAATGATAATAACAATAATGATAATAATAATTATAATAATTATAAATACTATAAGAATTGTAATGACTATTATCTTAATTATCAGTTTACATCAAAATAGGATGAGAAATCAAACTGTCTTGTTATCTGAACATGGACTTGTAGGCATTTATTTTGTATTTGTTTTACTTTATTATTTTCACCCTGGAAATGGGTGAATGTATGTATGTATATGTGTGCATATGTATGTGTATGTATATATAGAATTCTGTTTATCTGTGTGAGTATCTTTATCCAGTAACAGGATGACTAACGGGACGGCTACTTCTGTATAAGCTTTGCTTTCTGGCCCCCCGCTTCTACTAATGTTGTTTGTCTTTAAGATGTATAAACTGTCTACATTGTTGAAATTGTAGAATAAATAATAAAAATAAATAAATAAATATGGCCCAGCTGTAGGTGAACGGAGATGGTGAAGAAACATATCACCCGTCCCTTGTGTTGAACGTGCGTATTACTGACCTCCTCTACAGCTGGTGTGTTAGAGTGTAGCATCTCCTCCATCCTGACCAGCCTTCTCACAGTCTCCTCTTCCTGCTGACTCAGCCTCCTCTCCCTCTCCTGCAGCTCCCTCTCTCGCTCCTGCAGCTCCCTCTCTCGCTCCTGCAGCTCCCTCTCTCGCTCCTCCAGCTCCCTCTCCCACCTCTGCTGGCCTAGTCGCTCTGCCTGTATACAAACAAACAAACATACAAACACTAATCTTACCATATGTATGTATATATCTCCTATAAAAAGTTGCCAAATCCATCTAACCTTTGATCCTTGAAATCAAAACAACAAAAAGAAAAATATAGAATCATGGGAAATTGCACAACAAATTCACAAAATGTCATGTAATATAACATTATCTGCAATTTAAGATGATACGCACTTCTGTAGGTATCTCTTTAAGAGACACTAGGAAACGGTAAAGTCACATTTTCTGTGTTGTTGTTCTCCCATCTACATTTACTGATACACTGTCATTATAATGATTATGTTCTTCACCTTTAGTTGTTCATAGATGGTCATCATCTCCTGGTACACGTTTTCTAGCACTAAGGAAGAGGAACATCTCATGTCAGGAAGTCGGTGAATTCTCCGCAACTCCCCATCTTTCGCATTGTCCTGGGCTCCGGGGCTCTCATCCAGAGAGGAAGGCAGAGTCACATCTGGACAAATATAGAGGAATAATAGAGGTATGTCAAAGTCAATGTCATTATCAGGCCAAAAGGAGAAATCCGATTATTTTTGAGCCATATAAGGAAAGTGAGTGATTTGTATCTGTAAGAACTCAGTAGTGAAGTACATGGACTAATCAGTGAGGCCAATTTTAGGATTCATTATCTTGCAAAGTCCTTCACTTTAAATCTGCAATCATATTAATGTGACTTCAAAAGATTTTCCGAAGAAAATGTTAACCCTGAATTTAATTCAGCAGCTGCTACTTTGAGTTTGCTATGAATAAAACACTGTTGACTGGCAAACTGCTGTGACACACGCACCTGTTTCTGTAAACAGCGCCTGGGAGTACTGAAGCGGGGAACCTGCAGAGACCCCCCTCAGGTCTTGATTACTGCCATGCAGACCACGATCACTGCCAAACCTTAGATACAAAATAGCAAAACGTTTTGATCAAGGCATAATACTAAAACAAAAATATGAGAGATGGTATTTGTAGGATTAATCTCTTTTGACTTACTGGTCAGGATTATTAGAAACTGCTTCGAACAGCTCATATAAAGCTTTGCTGTAGCTTTTCAACTCTTTGTTTGGCCGTTTGGTCAACATATTCTGCCGTACTGCCTCTGAAATAGTTAAGATAAAGCAATGTCATGCATATTAGGTTAATGTTTGGTAGGTATTATGAAGCCGATGTGGATCAAACCAACGAGTGTGATTTGAATTAGACTCAGTTAAAACAAAGCCCATTATTGTTAAGATCAATGTACCTTCCAAAATCTCAATACACAGCAAAGGACAATATGGAATAGAAGGGTGGAGCAATAGTGAATATAGTCATATCCTCTCATCACTTCTATACTGCTACATTAGTGAATATTAATAACTTTATAATAGTTAGTTAGAGCATTGCTATAACCAGATCAAGAACCTGTTGTTATCTGAGCATGTGGAGGCCCTGTGTGAAGTGCTCTTACCTTCACTTCTTCCTATTGAAATGTCTTCTTGCGATGGAAACTAAAATAAATCAGGACAAAGACATGTTTAAGCGAAAGGAATCTGCGATGATGCCTATTCCAACATACAGAAAGCTTATAGACCACATTCAACTTGTAAAAGTCTTCAGTGGCTCATTCAGGCGGGCATTCAACGTTCATCTGACGTCATGACAACAAGCGAGCACTGCCACAGGTTGGTTCAATTAAAATGTTACTAATTCATAAAAGAACTTCGTTTAAAACATATATAGGCTAACTGAAGTTTTTAACACAGTAAACATATTTGAACGTTATTTGTTATAAGTTTGATATTAATATTAATATGTTGCTTATTTAGCGTTTTCACAAGCTAACTATATTAGCTCAGTTAGTGTTATTTAACGTGACACTACACAAGGATATTGGTCATCCTAGCTAATGCGTTGTTTAACTGCAAAGCATTTACACCTTGAAGTTTTCAAACGAGCTGAATGATTGTGTGAGTTGTTGTTAAACTCAAACCTGCTTCCTCCTCTCCAAATATTTCTGCTTAAGCTGCTCGACTGTATCAGCAACCTCGGTGTCTATAAACTGTAGGTTCATAGCTCCTGTTGTAGCTAACCTATCGATAAACCAATGTGTATGTTTTTTCTTTTTTTACCAAGAAAAGAAAGAATGTTGTCAAACGTCACAAAATGAAATCAACTTCCGGTTTTACCTTTCAAATCAAACCAGTGTAATGAAGCTGGATGGGCCTATTTCTTGATGTAACTATTATTTTGAAATTCCAATTACTGAACTTCCGGTATTTCTCTACTAGACTCAGACGTTTACTTATTAACCATGATGGAAATACTAAGCCTTTCTCAATTCACAGTTTGCACTTCCTAGCCTACAGTGTTTTCTCAAGGTCTGAGATATTCCCTGAACTTTAAATAATTTCCTCCTATTACTTTGGTAATAATAATAATAATAAACTTTATTTATATAGCAACCTTTCATGCTTGACGCAGCCCAAAGTGCTTTACTGAGTATGACAAATATATATAGACATTTTATTTATTGGGATAAACCCCCTTGAGATGCACCCATCTCGTTTGCAAGGGGGTCCCGACAATAGCAACAGCTTACAGACATATAAACAAAAAGACAAAAAGCAAAACATGACAAACAAGACAAACCACGTACAGTCTGTTAAGTAAAATTCAAGTAATACATACAATCATTACAATTTGAGAGACAGTCGATCAGATCAGTTTAATCAATATCAGTTTCATCGATAACAAGTGCAGACCAGTTGAAAGTGAGATGATAATGCATGTTTAAACATACCTAATGATGCAAGAGATCTAATAGCAGTAGGTAAAGTATTCCAGTCTGTTGGGGCTTAGAACATGAACGCTCTTCTGCCAATAGATTTTTTTGCAGAGGGGAGAGGGAAATAAATCTGGACAGAGTGTCTAAATTGATGATTTGGCGAGTAGGGTACAAAATACTGCTTTAAATAAGGGGGATAGTTAAGATAAATGCATTTAAATATCAGCTGAAGCCAATGCGTGTGTCTTCTTACATTTAATGAAGGCCATTTAAGTTGGTTATATAT
>NW_011354704.1:0-2058 GCF_000735185.1 Notothenia coriiceps
ATATTAATTCACCCATTTATTAATTATATGTTTTAAATTTGATAACACCACTGTGTTTCGTATCCCCTAAACCTCCAGGGTGTACACAGTGTAAATTAATACTGGCAACTTCTAATTGTGGGAAATACGAAAACGCCTTATAAAACTACAGTTCCCAGTAGAGACGTGCCATAGAACATGTTGCGAAACACACAATAGCCAGCATGTGTAGTTCTTGGATAGACTGCCGTGGTTCCATTCCATTTCATAGAGCTGTTTGACGCTCAGCGTAACCTTGTCGCACTGCCACTCCAACATCCAATCACAGGGCTTGATGACTAATCACGGGGTTTGTAAAGCAAGGCAGATGTTGTAGTCCCAAACGATAGCTGGGGATTCTGGGTAGTGTAGTGTCTTCGGAAACTGTAGTGTCTAAACTCCGAAAAAACTATTTGTTTCTCTGAATCGAAGGTTAAAAACACAAAAGCATTGTACACAATTTAAACCAATCAATATTGTGTAATTAACAAGGATAAACTGATGTTTTTTAGTGGATGAGTAATGCAGATATCACTGTGTAATCATTTGACAATGAGGGGAATATATCCGGTTTTAAAAACCTGACTCTAGGTCCTAATAAGCTGCTGAACAATCGACCTATTTGGTCGTTTTTTGGAGGACAGGCTGTTCCGATCTTACGTCATGACCGCAGCAAATCTGGATCAGCTAATTCCCACCACATCATTCAGAATATCACCCTATTAATTTATAATTGTACACAAACCAACATTGGGAGCAATGTGGAAGCCCATGGAATACACAATAAGAACTGCAAAGAATGAAACCTACATAAATGAGTGACCGATCAAGAGTTTTGATCATGGATTCAACTCTCTATTCATGTCGCCATCATTAAGTATGCAAAAGCACACTGTTATTCAGGATACCTTTTAAAGAAAGAAAATTAGTCCTGCGATTGCATTTGTAGATAGATGGTTGGACATAACAGAATGATAGCACAACAGCAGCCCTAACCAAATCATAAAAATAAGAGCCTGAACTTTTCATACTGCCTTAGCTTAAACCTCTGTGGATGAGATTGGATCTGTTCTGTATGTATTCATAAGAAGGAGATCAAACAGAATATGCACTTGGCGGTGTTTACTCTGACAGAACAGGCGGCTGAACAGGGATCAAAGTAAAGTTAAGGTAAGCTGAAAATCTACTTTGGATTCAGAGTTCAGAGTGACATTGTGGCTTAGGGCAATGCATCACATCGTGACTATGCACTTCTTCATCATTAGCTGAAGGTAAAGGTCAGGATCTAACAGAAAGGCAATTTATTTTTGCAAATACCAAGTCATAATAAGCTTCTAGTTATCGCCCGCGTCGCTTAATACAACCGGGGCCAAGAGTCTGCGTCATAATCAGATTTACAGAGTACCTCAAGCAAACTTTGGAACAGTTGAACTGCTGCCAACCTTAAAGCTTTTTTTCTTTCAGGGAGAATGTATACATCTGCAAAACATGACAAAACCAAGGGATGGGAATATAAAGAGATGTTTCTGGGGACAACATTTTATCTCACTCATCCGTCTCCCTTTATGGTTGATATTGCAGAAGCTGCAATGGGGGAAATTCTAGCCTTACTTCATTTAAATTTGAGCAGGAAGAGATCAGTCTGTTCGAGGAATTTCAGGCTTCTAGAAAGTCTTTATTCCTCCAACATATAGTAACCCAACTTTCTTCTTCTTTTCACCATGCTGTAGCGAATATGAAAGCTCAGATAACAACAAATAAACAGACAGGGGTAAGTTGCCGTAAAGAATATGTGAAAAATCCAATAAAATGTTGTAGATACAGATTGGAGATCAGATAGTGTAGCTGGATTTATGGAGGCTTTCCCCGAACCTTTGCGACAGTGCAGCAGAATACAAACTGTGAAAACACTAAGCAGTTATTTTTCTGTTTAAACTTGCAACGACACAGGAGCAAAATGAGTGAGGCGTCTGATCGCAGCAGAGCCTCCCGAGTGATTGGTGTCCCCAGGCTTTGTAGTCATCTCCGGAAGGTGTGCGC
>NW_011354705.1:0-3995 GCF_000735185.1 Notothenia coriiceps
TGCTATTAATACTTAGTCAGCGGGGGTAATGTTAGCATCGGGACGCGCACCCAACTTTCAGTCACAGTCAACATTTCTTATCTTATACACTTTTATTTTTTGCTTTCAGTTTTGCTATCTGACTGTTGTAGTAGTAATAATAATAATAATAATAATAATAATAATAATAATGCATTTTATTTATATAGGCGCCTTTCAAGGCTCTCAAGGTCTCCGTACAAGATACAAAAACGCACAAAACAACCGACAGAAAAACAAGACAAAGCAGTATATGATCAATGAGAACAGAGCATGTGTCATGATAAGTAGTGATCATGGTGGATATGCCATTGTAAAGAGATACTGTATGTTTTGAGAGGTGATTTGAAAGTGGTTGTGCTTTCCGTGTGCCCTTTATACTGTATGTGTGAGCAGACTCACTGATGGTACCAGTTGGGAACATGACAGTTATTTGCTTGGACACCATAGAAGAAGAACAGGAGAAGGCCAGGTTCTTTTCCCAAATTGAGGCGGGGCCTTTATCCACTATAGATTACTCCAAGCTGAACAGAGTGCTGGACTCAACAAGCTCTACCCTCGCTACTCACCACAGGTATGTACATTTATTTTACTAACTGTGGTGGAAATCTGAAATAAGTCTTGATATGTGTTTTAAAGAACGTGTTCCAATGAAATGGCCCTTGAAGATCACGGTTGTAATGTTATAAGGATACAAATTGTCCCTGTAGGGAAGCTGATGCAGAGGGGAAGCAGAGTGAAGATCAGAGGAGAGTCACAGCGATCAGCAGGGAGTCTCCAGGTAGAGAAATAAACCCTTTCTCTGTTTCCTGTATCTCTTGTAGTTCTGTTTGTCTCAGTCAGGCGTTTTCTCTCAACCATTACAGGATCTCCACATTACAGTGAGGATTTTGAGGAAGAGGAAAATGAGAAAGAGCCGCTGGAGGAGGTTTGTATTATAATTTAAATCCTGGCTTGTACATACATACAAAAACAACATAATCCATGTGTTAAACTGCTATAGATTTACGTTAGCATGAGCTGCTCTTCTGCCTCCAAAAAAACAACTAGCTCAATTAGTCTGGCATCCAGTTCTACACTGCCATCAGATATTCTTCTTCTGACATAATGCTATCATCTGTTTTTCAGAAACCGAAGATGTCTTCAATTCTTGCCAAAGGTAAGAGGAAAAAAAGACATGATATTTCTATTGTATTTCTATAATTTTTTCTATTCTATGAAGTCACCCATTTCACTGAGTTCATGGGTGGCTGTTCTTCAGTGTCAGATGCCTAAGACAAGCATGACATAGCACTTATACAACAATAATAACACAAATAATATACTGTGCAGGCAACATTCATCATGCATGAACCAAACAAGTGATCGTTTATCATGGTCATGTAGCTCTGTGTTAGATCCTTTGAGCACAGTTCAAATGAATCCGTTTGGTGATCAGGATTTTGTCAGTCAGTGTTTGACCAAACTGAAGAATACAATAACAAGTAGGGCCTCTCTAACTTTACTCCTGTCTCAGTTTCTCTGCATGATTCCCTGGATGACACAGCAGACAGAAGAAAGGACTCAGCAGGGTCACTGGACAGAGGTAACACAAACACACGGGCTCAGTCATTAGGGGCTTGGACTGGGAGCCGTAGGGTCACGGTTCAAGTCTCCGACCAGACCTAAATATGGAGTGTGGACTGCTACTTGGAGAGGTCCCAGTTCACCTCCTGGTTGAGTATGATACCAAAGAAAGATTTAAAGTGTTCACATTTAACGTACAGCAATTATCATTATATAGACATTTTAGTAATTCTCAGGCCGGTCTTCTTTACAAAGAAAGCTTTTATTTAGGCGAAGGCCCTGTCTTAACAGGATAAAGTTAATAAAACATCATAAAAACAACACACTTACAATATTACACAACATTAAACAGATTAAAAGCACTTTTAAAGTGATGAGTTTTTATTTGAACATGGATAAATTAGTGTATTGTTTTGGGAGAGACTTCCAGAGGGAGGGGGTGGCGTCTATGGATAAGGCTCTGTCCCCCCAGGTCCGCTGGGGGTTTAGCAAAAATCCAATCCCATTGAGGGAAGGGGGTAGGGGCTTAAAAATAAATGTCAAGAGTTAAAAAGACAGAAGCACACATCCAAACATTTCCAACACAGCCACTCCTGACATCCAGTCCTTCCCACACCATGCTCCTTCTGTTCAGGGCGGGCCTACGTGCAGAGTGGAGGCTCAGATATGGAGGCTGTCCATGAGGCCTACAGGCAGATCCAGGTTGTGGAGGATTCAGAGGACCATCATCTCCATTATTCTTCTCTGGAAGGAAGGGTGGGCCTCACCATCACCCCACTTCCTCAACACAAGCAGTCTCTTCAGCCGGCTGATACCAATGAGTCAGGTCAGACACATCATCTTTATAAGTCCCTGCTTTACCTGGGGTTATGCTGCATCACCAAGCTGAAAGAAATGTTCCTTATATTAAAAGTCTCACAGCAAGTCAAGTCCAATGTATTTATATAGCACATTTCAACACAAGGCAATTTAAAGTGCTTAACAAAACATTATTAAAAGCATTTTTGTAAGATATGACTAGTTATTTGATTTAATGAAGCCTAGATTTAAAAGAATTGAGAGTTGCAGCAGACCTGCAGTTCTCTAATAGTTTGTTCGAAGTATATAGAGCATGATAAATGAATGCTGCTATCAATGCAAGGCTAAATCCTCTTTTTTGCTGCCCTCGTCCACACCAGTATGTTGCTTAGCCCCAGGACAGTAACTGTATGTTTTTTTCAAACTGGGGGCCTGCTGACTGCCATCCACTATGGGTCTCACTCTGATTATAAGTTCATCATAAAGCCCTATTAAAGTTCAAACTTCCCCTTAAAAGGGTCTGATCTCTGAAAGGTACAACTAGGTGTCCTTTCCAGCTGTCAGCTCACACACCTTCCTGCTCTGGTTGACCCTTCAGTGATGCTGTTAGGCAGTCCTAAGGCATCAGTCCCTGGTACATACTGTATGTGCAGGACAGGACTGAGGTATGTTGAATAATTATTTGATTTTTGCTGTAGAGCTCCCCACTGCAGAGGAGTTGATGAGACCCATCCGTCCGGAGCAGGATGATGTCAGAGGCTTCACCCTCCAGCCTGTCAGGTCAGGATTCATTTTACTTTGAATTATCTAAAATCAAAAGGAGGCGGTTGGTTTTTGTGTATTTTCGATTGTTCCCTGGTTGGTCTTAATGCAGTCATTTATTAGACTTTTTGACAAATTTGAGGACATTTTAAATGTATAAGGATCAAGATCTAGCATAGAGTGGTGCAGGGATTAATCCTACAGCCAGAAATAAGCTAGCATTTAAGTAGTTATATCTCACACAGGCTCCGCCCTCTACTGGACTCTATGGGTACTATCTCTCAACTCAAGTGGTGCAGGGATTAATCCTACAGCCAGAAATAAGCTAGCATTTAAGTAGTTATATCTCACACAGGCTCCGCCCTCTACTGGACTCTATGGGTACTACCTCTCAACTAGGGGTGCAACAACTAATCGACTTAATCGATTAAAATCGATTTCTAAATTAGTTGCCAACTAATTCAATCGTCGATTCGTTGGTGACGTCATCACGTGTGTTTTACGCGCTGTTAAGCTCCAACGTTATTGGTCTTTTTATCGGTACTGGAGACATTTAAAAAATATATGTCAGGTATTATTGCTACAAAAACATTATATCGCAGTCTTAGTGTCGCCAACTCGTTTCTAATATGCAAAAAGACAAACAAATGCGTCTATGATGTATTTTCGATCAGATGAGATCTCTCTCTCTCTGTGTGCGAGGGGGCGGGGCAGTTTACACACACACAGCTGCTACATGCAGCAACACACTGCGGAGATGGCGGAGAGAACGCCCTCCGAGGTGTGGTAAGGGGCGGCGCCAGGGGGGAGCTAGGGGGTGCTGAAGCACCCCCCAGGATTGCCAAAGCACC
>NW_011354706.1:0-4146 GCF_000735185.1 Notothenia coriiceps
CCTATCCCCTGTTAAAAGTTGATAAATCAATTTAGCGAAAATGAAGGCTATTAAAAAGTATTAAACGGCATTTTCCAAGGTATTACATTTTGTAGCTTGTTTTCAATAAGTATATCAATTGTCCAAAGAGGTTGTATTCTACAGTCTGCCTGAATGTAATCATTGCGTAGGTGTGTAGTGTGATTCTGTGTAGTTTATTTATGGCATCCCGTTGGATCTGACGTCACCTGAACAGGACATCGCACGCTCACTGATTGATAGCGCGCGAAGGTCCGTTTACGCCGGTTGCTAAACAACATCGTTATGGGGAAATGCAAGTCTGCGTCCAAATGGTTGGAAGATAAGGAGGAAGGACAATCCATACTGTATATAGTCAATGTGAGGTAAAGTGTGTCGCCAAGGTAACCGGTTAGAACGCCAAGTGGCGATGAGGTCTTAAGATATATGGAAAGGGTCTTAAAAAAGGAATTACATTTCACTTCAGGATTCCTGCATATACCCTGACATTCGGCTCTGCTCTACAGAGTTGTGCTTCGGTCCCTTTAACGGATGATGGGAGGTGCGCCCAATCTCCAAACTCTCTCCAGATATGGGTTTATTTGTTTGTTTGCCCCAGAGTGTGCACTGAAAAATGTAATGCACTGCCAGAGATCTTACTGCTTGCTTTCCCCCCCACTTTCCTGTCCTACTCTTTTTCCCTCTGTCCTTCATTCCCGTGTGTAGGGAGGCCTGAGTAATGAGGAGCAGCCTATCTGTTTGGCCTGCACATCTCTCTCTCTCCCTCCTCCCTCCCATGCTAATTTGACCTACAAATTCTGTCCAAGTGTGACAAACGAGAGCGTTGTTGAACTCTCTTCTCCTGCATGGGATACTATCCTCCTGTCTGTGTTTTCCCTCCCTCCTGTACTCACTTCAAATGTCTCCCTTTTCCACATCTGATTCTATAACCTAGAACTCTAGCAGGAATTCAGGACAAGAATCACCAGTGACATTTCTTTTCCTGTGTCTAAACAAAAGCATTTAGCTTGTGCTCTGGGCCCAGCTGTTGTGTTTGTGTAACCCAGTTGGACAGCGTGGGATGGGAACCAACGCTTCTTCTGCAGCTGTCCGGTCCTCAACGTGGAGGAATTGTTTAGAGGAGTTCATAAGGGTTTTGTTTGTTAAACTGAATGTTTTTATGCATCTCGATTTGCACTTATTTTCCTCTTGCAGTCTCAAGTCTTTGCACTGAGCTCAGAGTCCTCCTCCAAGTGAGAGCGGTTGTGGAGGGAAAACTTATCTCAGTTCTTTTTGTTGCGTCAAACCTGGCACAAGCAATGATTTTTAATGTGGTAAACTGCTCCACATTGCTTGTCTGGCTTATTGCCATCACCCTTGACAACATCTTAAACACATTTACACACACACACACACTCGCACACTACACATAAATACTCCTCCAGGGGTTTTGTGTACAGCCGGCCACATAAAACCAGACCAGCTTTTGGCCTGTTCCTCAACCAGTGATTACAGGACTTAAGTCATTACAGAGGCATTACACCATTACTCTTCCACTCTTGTCTTTTTGTGTTATTCTTCCACTATAGCTGCTCGTTCTCAACATTTCTCACCCATTCTGCTGCCTTCCTCCACTTTTATGTGTATAACCAAGCCACCAACCACGCTGTCACTGTGGAAAAATAACAACATAGAACACAGTTTTTTTTCTATCTTGGGCAAGAAACCCAGCTTGGTTTTCAGAAGACCTAATTTTCCTCAGAGAGGTCTGTTTTAACTTAGTTAGACCCACGTGACATTACGACTTTCCTTTTTCAGATCTGTTGCCAAAGTGGGATTTTACAAGATAACATCTCCTTGCATGTCACCACTGTATTTAACAACTGGCTGTCTGTCATCATTCCTATCATGTGGCAGAATGAATTGAAACGTGTGCATACACTAACACACTCTCTTATTTTTCCATCTCCTGACATCTCATTGCTTGAACCTTGAATCGTAGTGTGAGCCTTGCACTGCTTTTTCTTTTGAGGTAGTGATGCTCTGTGATTGCTGCTTTTGGAGGATTTATTGAGCAGCCAAATATCTGCAGCAGACTGGAGCATGCAAAAGGTCATGTTTTGTATTTCAACCTGCATTTCATACGTCACAGTTTATATAATGAGGCCAAAACAAACCATCCTTTTCTTTGCCTTCTGATCAATCCTGAGCCCATTTGCTGCATTTTCTAACCACTAAGCCTTGTTTTTATTCTTCCTTCCTTACTCTCTGTTTTGACCGGATGAATTTGACCAGCATTTCCTGTAAGAGAATGAAATCTAAATTCTGCTTTTCCTCTTTCATTGTTAGATTGTTTGTACATTTCTTTTTTCTCAAAGAGGGGGAAGCAAACGCCGAGGCTTTTGTCCCTATTGATGCCGTTTCCTCCAGAACACACACACACACACACACACACACACACACACACACACACACACACACACACACACACACACACACACACACACACACACACACACACACACACACGGCCTGATGACAACGGCCTTCCTGTAAATGGAGGTGCTTAGTGTGTCCCCTGTGTTTCGAGGCGACCAACCAGCCTGCACGCTAACTATGGCTCCGGCCATGTCACTATATTTTCAGGCTGTTTTCTTTCCTGCTTCATTTGATCCTTGAGTGCATTTCCATTCCCACAATGCAACCTGCCCCTTACCTCAACCGCTTTGTTCAGACAGAAATACCTCCCAGTGCTGCAGGGGAACTGTGAAAGTAGGTTGTGGCAGAGGGCCATGATGTTCATTTAAAGAGCCAAAGCACGATGACACACATTGCAAATCTTCTGAAATAATTTGGTGTGACAGTGGCGACAAAGAGGATGGTTTTAATGTCACCCAACATATGCCATGTCTAGACAAACTCATACACACTGTTTTTATTCCGTTGAGGTTGAAATAAGTTTATGCTTCCCCTTGTGGTTTTGTCCAGAGGTCATTTAAAGTTGTTTTGCAAGCTTTTAATGAAACAAAATAGGCATAAAGAAGAAGAGACAGAACAAAAAAAAAGTACTCTACAGAGAAAGTCAAGTTCAGAGAGGGAGCTCACAGTGGAAGTGAAGTTCCTACTCTTTGTGTTAACCAGGAGAGACCCTCAGCCTTGTGATACCCCCCCCTAGAGTGAATTTTAAGAGGGTCAACTTTAACAAGAGCCGTATTGATTCTCTGTGTTTGAGGGAGGAGAGGGTGTCTGTTTTTGTAGGATGAGGACAAGACAGAGCAGGCGCTGCTTTTTGTCTCCATGTTTAAGCCTCCATTCAGCCAAGACACAGGGGGCAACGTTTGGTGGTCTGGACTCCAAGGGGTCTGCACACTTTTTCACAATACATTTTATTGGGCAGCAGTTGCATAAGGAACCCATTGTTTCAATTTCCCCCCAAAAATATATAATTTAGAAAAAGCAAATGTGTTTTCTTTGTCCAGGTTTATGTAGTGCTGCTTACATTTCCGTCACAAACACGGCTGGTTTAGCAAGGTACCTGGGAAAGTGAGTGCAACAGCAGTTATTGAGTTAGAGCTGAAGCAATTAGTCTAATATTTAATTAGTGCGTTGACAGAAACTGAAGGTCATTCAGTACGACAGCCCTAGCGGCAGCACTTTAACTAGTCACACGTGGCTGTTGTCTGCACATGGTTGGCTAGGCTACAGAGAAATACTTTAAAATGAATAACGGTGACCAAAGCCAACAGTTATTTTCTTTGATTAAAGGTCACCTATTATGCCGAGTCCACTTTTTCATGTCTCTTCTACATCAACATGTGTCCCCTCTTCTTCATGTCTCTTCTACATCAACATGTGTCCCCTCTTCTTCATGTCTCTTCTACATCAACATGTGTCCCCTCTTCTTCATGTCTCTTCTACATCAACATGTGTCCCCTCTTTTTCATGTCTCTTCTACATCAACATGTGTCCCCTCTTTTTCATGTCTCTTCTACATCAACATGTGTCCCCTCTGTGGAAAGAGACTCTGAAAGTTTCAGGAAAAAAGATTCTCTCTCTTTTTGTCCTGTTCCATTTCTATAAAAACCTGTCTGAAAATGAGCTGATCAGATTTTGGCCACTTTATGATGTCATAACGATTTGTTGGCTTGT
>NW_011354707.1:0-3027 GCF_000735185.1 Notothenia coriiceps
CTTCATTGTATTGGGTTACTCTTATTCTGACTATTTGGTGATGTAGTTCAGCCACCTGGTATTTCCCTCTCCAAATATAATGACCATCAGACTAAGCTTTCTTAACTTATAGGCTATTGTGCCACTTCTCCCCCATTTGAAATTTGACTGTCTCAGAGAAGAGGTAGGCCTATGTCTAAAGAAATCTCATTTGCAATAGAAATGTACCAGATATTGTCATACAACTACTGGTTAGTGTTCAATAGCACCCTAGACAATTCAGTAATGGTATATTTTTTAGGGATTTCTGTTTTTCTGATAAAAAGAGAAAAGTGATGGAGTCCTATGTTCCTATCACCAAAAAGTACAATTTCCGTCTAAACTAAAGCTAAGTTTACAGGACTATAATTCAGTATTGTCTTAGTTAAATAATTGTCTGACTAATTGGTGATGGAGGACAGACATCTGGTTCATACCTCAGCAAATCTGAAGAGGAAAAGAGTGGTCATTCTCAAGCTATGGGCTTTTTTGTCACCTTTCCCATATTCGGCCTGGTCTAATTTGGCTCTTTTTCAGGGATTGGGGTAGTTCTAAAGAACAACCCAAAAAAAATGTTTTCCCCCAAAATAAAATTTGACAACAATCAATTTCATTAATGGGAGACCCTAAAGATAAGAAAAATCATTGTTGTCATTTGTTCTACCTCGGGTAGTGGTATCTCAAAAACTAAAGCCTTTTTTGTGGACTTGCTGCTGGACTATTAACCTTTGTGTGGTGGGCTTAAATTGAACCATAAAAAAAGTTACTCAAAGAAAAATTATACAAACATTTAATATAACATATTTTTTTACGTAAAGTATAACTTTATCATAGTTGACACTTTCTTGGTATTTTTCTGTAGCAGAGAGTAATTGCAAATATGAATTACATACTGTATGTTATCTATACATTGTTGGGGATAGTGGGTTAGGGTTAGGGTTATGTCTTTTGCTGATGAAACAAAGTGCCTTCAATATTATTATGTCATTATCAAGTTATGGCGTGCCAGACAGTTGTAAGACACGCCCCGGTCATCACTGTACTCACTTATGAAAGCTGGGGATCCTCATGGCGCCAATCTCTGCATACCAGCCCTCTCTATTATTCCTGAAGGTCTCCACACGTCCTCCAATACGGTTACTGGCTTCTATTATGGTCACCTTTTGGTCCACATAAACAACTATTGAATACACATCTTCTCAACCCATATTCCAGGTATCGTCTCCAGGCTATCCCCTCGGAAAAATATAAGTTATCCGTATCATTTCCAGCAAAGGTCTTTGTTTTACCTTATGTCCGGCATCTTCTAAGATCTTTGCAGCAGTCAGTCCAGCGATGCCCCCGCCGACGATTGCTATGTGACGAGGTGTCTTAGTGGGAGGCAGACCTTTATCCACAATGTCCAGAAGCTCACTGTAGTCTGTGTCTTGTAGGCACTCATACAGAGGGTCTCCAAAGATCCCACTCACAGCGAACACCACAAGCCCGATGAGAACCAGAGGAACTGATGGAACAATAAACCGTGAATTCAAGTGAATTCCAAAAATCATGAGGCAAATTCAGAAATGGAACAATACTTCCATGCTGTAAAAGTCAGAATTTAACAACTTGCACTGAAAAAAGAAACAAAGCGTCCAACTTCCAGTTTCCTTTCCTTAATCCTGAGCTCACAAACACAACACACAGCGCAGCTCTAGCAGAACTAAGGATGTATGACCAATCATTGATTCCTATTGCACCTTCACAATAATCCACCTGCAAAACATCTCACTTTCAAGATGCAGATTCAATGATTAAATCCATACCAAATAATAATTGTAAAATATATGCAATACACTATTAATGTAATGTAATAGCAGTTTAATTAGTACTTACATAATTTGCACAGTGCCATGTGAGGGATCATCTTGAGAATGGTACTCCACTTCTTCCTTCTGATACTGACACTATTAGAGGAAGCCTAACAATGACGACATGTTACAAGTTAAGTAGACAAATGTTCAGGAAGTACTGTCAAAGCAATTACTAGATACAAATATCATAGTAGTACTGTAAATGTGTTCACTTGAAACTGTTTTTTTTCTTAGAAAATTATAGATTCTTAGAATTTGGTTCAAAAGCGACCAATATCATGCACAAATCATCTTAAATGGGTGAGAAATTCTCCTAGTTCAGACAGGACTATTTCTGTGTTCCACTCACCTTTGACAAAGGTAATGTCTTGTAGGTTGTCATAAGCCTATGCATGACTGAGGAGAAATGACTGAGTCCCTGCTAAAACTCAACTTTCTAGTCTTTGTCTCTCCATCCATAAAAAGCCTGGAAAACCCGGACGCGTGGTATGTGTGAAATCCCACACAATGTAATTCTAATGAGGGACTGAGTGGCTCCTCAGGTCTTCCAGAAAAATGTTCCCACACCGGCTCAAGAGTCAACCACACTGAACAAATCAGATTAGTGAGGGTATACTAGTCACTAGCATACCTCATTTCCTCCATCTTCACTTAATATCTGACCTGAAAGTGAAAATGTACTGGTATCTAAAAATGTGAAACTTAATTTAAACTTAAAAACGTAATTTTTTTTGCTATTACAGATAATGCATTCAAATAGATTTAACTTCTTACATAGTCTTTTTGCCAGATTAAAGCACTCATCTAACTTAATCTTAATCTGTCAGCAGAGAGTGGCAAATAAACAGCTTTTATAGGCTGTAGGAAAAAAAGCAAAAGCAAGAAGAAAAAAAAAAGAAGCCAAGTTTTATTTTCCAGACAGAAGCAGCTGACATTGAAAGGGTTTTGTGTTCAAAGCACGCAGGCAGAACAACTACTGTTATGGGAATTGAAAGTGACAAAAGTAAAAGAATGAGGAAACATTTTATTCAAATGGACAAAAACAAGCAAATAGATATAAGACATAAAAGTCCAGTTGAAGCCTCGCAGACACCTTGCCTAATGAAGATCGTGCTGTCATCATATTTCAGATAGTTTGTGACTACCAAGGCACACA
>NW_011354707.1:3847-13251 GCF_000735185.1 Notothenia coriiceps
TGTCAGGAAGGATTCTTGCCTAGCTTCTGAAGGAAGTGACTCGGAAGACATGTGCTACCAAGCAAGCATCCTCGCGATTGAGAAACGGTCTCGGACTCTCTAAAGTACCTCTCCTCTGAGCAGTCATTTTAAAGAGACGTCCATTAATGATGACAGGAGGCACAGCAGCACTCTGATGGACAGCTGTGTTCCGTTCTTATTATACATCCATGATGTGTTCATGACGACTTATATATATTTACTTTTAATTCATTAACAGTGCGGTATAATGAGACAATAACAGGCTACAGATGCGGACATGTACACACACACACATATATTTATATAAATATATACAATTTTAGAATCAAACAAGTATGAGAGCACTCTCATAATAACGTAGCACAATCAGAGACTGGATATATCCCCCCCCTCTCTCTCTGGTCGCTGAAACGGGGAATTGAAATTACGGGCCAAAAGTTGTACAAGTATTAAAAGTATATGACACCAAACCAACTGAGGCCCGTCTGTCCGCCGCATCTACGCACTGTACCACACACACACCTACACACTGTACCACACACACCTACTGCTCCTAAAGCATAATCAGGCTACAGCCGTTGTGTATTTTATTATGTGAAGCACTAAATTAGAAAAGGTCTTAGAAAAATATCGACTCTTTGTTTGTAGATATCTACTAAACTACAGCATACAAATACAGAAAGTAATGTAGGCCTGTTATACTGAGTGATATATATTTTACACACTGTTCTGCTTTCTGCACGGACCTCACAGCTGTTCTCACTGTAAACATCGCTTCGCGATGAAAGCAGTTACTAAAATAATATCCAGGGGATGCATGCAGAGCTGTCATTGGCTGAGATAAGTCCGGCCGTGCGTCACGCCTCCACCGTTCCCGGAAATGCATCCATGGAGGATGCATCAGTGTCTCCTCGGTTAGAGCTCCTCCAGAGAGCCTCCTCGATGCTCGATGCTCGGTCCTCGAAGTGCATTTAGAGAAATGAGATGTCCTTCAAAATGGCGCGCTGAAATTCATTTCCGGGTCACTACCGGAGGACTGAGGAGTCGAGGAGTCGAGGAGGGGAAATTTGAGTATTGAGAAACCTCTCATATTTGGATTCGATGAGATTGTGCAGGAGAGACACAGCTTTCCGATATCTCTGTTGACATGGTGCACACAGCGGTCGTGGTAGAATGCTAACTTTTGGTGAATTTAGGAGAAATCTACAGACGCAAATAGACAAACTATAGTAAGATAAACACTTAAATGTGTATTTTGTACGTTTTCCTTCCAAAAGCCTGAAAGAAAACATGTTATAGAATCAAAATAGCACAAAATCTCAAAATTGACCAGTACTTGAAAAACGATGTTTTTGCCTGCCACGTGTCTCGCCTTAACGTGGAAATCCTGCAGGACACAAATGCCTCGTCTCTGTTCCCTTAATTTGGGAGTGATTACCCTTCAGCCCCGGGGGTGCAGAGGAAAGGCAGCGTTACCCCCCGTCTGCACGTTGTTTCTCTTTCAGAAACACAGAAGACTGTTTGTATGATGCGATCACAGACACGCTGCAAACGGTGTCCGCCAAAAGTCGAGTCCAGTGTCTATGGAGTGTCATTTTTATTTGTTATAGTTTGGGAAGATTGAAAATCGGTAGGGAAAGCCAGCTAAGTCGGTAGGCGGTAGAAACATGTCAAAAGCGGTAGACTACCGCCCAAATCGGTAGGGTTGGCAGGTCTGCATACGTCATGATACGGGAAGTAAACAAACCAGAGAAGCAGTTGTCATCACGCTCATGAGACCTCACATCCCGTGCCATGACAGCTCGTGCAGGTTTGTTATTATTTATTTTATTGATAGCTATGGACAGATTTATCTCGGAAAGGATGACGCTTCATTACGCAGGACTTTGCACTGTGCCTGCGATGTGCTCTGCAAAGTTGTAACGTTAGCTAGCTGGGTCCTAGCCAAACGCAAGACAAACATGTACCAATTTAAGGTAGTCATGATTATTGGCAAGAAGGCACACTTTACACGACATTACTACAGACCTCAAACAAATGCTCAGAATGTTTTCTTCGTTTCGGCATGCATTCAGCACACCAAAAAGCCACAGTTTTATTTGATTTTGATTTATAACGCCCCGCCTTACATCGAGTCCTGTTCCACTAGTAATGAATTAACACCAGCGTAAAAGTGAAAGGTGTAGACGGAGCAGGATTACAACGTCAAATTAATCGCAACATAGATATAATTTGGAAATATATTGTTCCATTTCGAAACATCTGTGTGCAGTTACGTTCATCTATTGCATATAATGGAGCCACATCTCTTAAAAAACATGTTTTCCCGACGTATACGCCATGCCAGAAACCCCGAGTAAATGGTCAAATATGTAAGTGGAGTTTGGTGGCGCGTTTTATCAACCAACATGATAGCGATAGGACTATACTAATTCAGACACGTTAGGTAAATGGTGGGGTTATAATAAATGATAAATACAGTCTAAAAATAATAAATGTGTGCCAAATACAGGTTGTGCTAATGTATAGTCAAGCTAATACACATTAGCTGCCGAGACAGCTATCATCAATATTTGCACAATTTTTTTTTTTTAGCTTTGCAAAGGCTTTCCATTTAAATTAGTTATTTATGATCAATGAGGCCAACCGAATGTCTGGTAAGTGTGCAGCACGAGGTATTGATAAGAAATTCGCGTAAAATGAAAAATCAACTGTTATTACAATTTATAAAACACATTCATAATAAAGACTATTTCAATTTACAAAGTACACATTCGGGTAGAAAATTAGCCTAGTAGCAGCAGCAGCAGCAGCAGTATTTATAACATAAAGTGTAACATGTAGAATGTAGTGTGGTAGAAGCTAGATAACAGAGATACTTACAGAGTCTTGTTACAGCATTTCACTTGTCAAACAAAGAAGAAAGCCAGTAATAACTGGCAATATTTACATTTAAATAGGTACATATTGCATAACAGTGATGTCTTAGTCTTTGTTTAGCTAAATTTGTCTTTAATAAAACTATCAAGCATGAGTAGTAGTTGGTTTCTGTGGTTTAAGGAAAATAACTTAAAACATGCCATTTGTAGGCAACACTGTTCTCATAATTCATGAAAAACTAGTTTGAGGAAAAGCGGTCAGTAGAAATTACTTGATGTCACTCTCTTTAGCCTAATTTAACTTCTTCAGATTCTGTTTTTAATATTATACATAATCTGTATTCTCTATTTTTTTTGACATGTTGCTCTGGCATGAATGATCTCCAGATCTCCCATTGAGGGTGTCAAACCGGACAGTAACCCCCGCAGTGCCATGGCTGAGGTGTTAGGACATAGGAGCTTGTTGGGCTTTGGTGTTGTGTTGGCATGGCTGGTGCTGTTCCACCTGCTGGTCAACATCTGGCTGCTGTGCGTGTTCACCAGCCTGCTGGTGGTGCTCGGGGGCTGGCTCGGGTCACAGGCCGTCCTGGAGTCCAACAGTGTGGTTCACCTGGAGAGGTTCATCACCATGGAACAGGTAAATGTGAATTTGACTTCCCGTGTTTTAAGCAACGGTGTATTATCACTCCAGTATTACATAATTTACACTTTGTCCTCGCTAAATCATAGGTTCCACCAACTGTGGAGGATGAGCACAAATTGGACCAGGAGATTCACAACACTGTGAGGAAAATCATCAGGGACTTTGTCACCTCCTGGTACTCCACTGTGTCCTCTGAGAGTGGGTTCGAAACAGAGGTTCAAGAGGCTATGATCTCTATGGCCATGGAACTGAAAATACGTGCTAGACAGCTCGACAGGAAGGTAATTTGATTCAAGACATCATTGTTGGAAAAAAACCGATTAGGTTGATTTTGATAAATGTTTAGGAGGTTAACATGCTGTCGATACTGTCAATGTATGAATAGAGTTAGGTATTCAGGGTTTTATGTGGCTTCCCTGCGGATACACCACTAGTTATGTGTATTTCATATCAATTTTAAATAATCAACGCGTTTTAATCAGATGCACAAGGCCACATCTGTCTGTTCTGACTATGATCTCTTTAATCGTGATTACAGCTTTTTGCGTCTGTGTGGACATTAGCTTTTATTAGCTCATTGAAACATTTAATGTTTCTCTTTCAGTCTTATTTAAAATATTTTAAGATGCCTGGGGAGCTGATTATTTAAAAGAAAACTTAGTGTCAACAGTTCCTTTTAGTATCGGCTTAGTTGGAAACATTACAGTAATTATAATTTCAACATTTTAAACTACCTATTTCTTTGCATCAGCAAAACACCATTTATACTTTCTTACATCCACCTTATATTGCTTTTTTTTTGTAAACGCATTTGATATTAAAACACATTGAACCATGTTCTTTAAAATGAAATTAGAGGAAAGGAAAGAAATACCTAAACACATTAATTTGTATCAACTACAGAAGTCTAATCATTGACAGTGTATTGCTAAACGCCATGTCTTCTGCTTATTATATTTATATATACAGTATATATATATACAGTAGTGTGTATATATATATATTATGATATTTATAAAAATAGTTCTATCATGCAACAAAGAGTTTTTTGCAGCTATCAGACAAAGAATATATCATGTGTATATCATATATGCTGTATATTGCACAATAATGGTAACAGATAACAGAAACTGTTACCAGATTAACTAGATAAAATTATACTGGTTTTATATTCTTTTGGATGACTTCAGGAGCTGACCCAGAGGATCCTGGATCTGTTTGGCTGCCACCTGCAGGACTACATCAGAGCCAAAGAGCTGCTTACCGAAACGCCTCGGACAGCAAAGTACAGCGGTGAGAGCGAGCAGCTGTGGAAAGCGTATTCCATGGTTACCATGCCTCATCTCGCCATGAGCAGTGACACGATGGAAGTCAACTACACCAGAGCGGTCACAGATTTGTTGCTGCATGTTTTGGTTCCTCCTCCTCACTTAGAGACCCGTACCGGCCGCTTCGTTGTTGGAGAACTAATCACCTGCAACGTTATGCTCCCTCTCATTGCTAAACTGTCGGACCCGGACTGGTTAAACTTTCTCGTGATCGGCTTATTCAACAACTCCTGCAAACCACAGGAACCAATTAAATCAGAGCTACTTGCTTCATCCCCATCTCTACCACCACCGCCTGCTGAATCCGAGCTTGCTCCACCGCAAGAGACCACATACGTTCCCCAGAAGAATAATGAAGTTTCTGTGACTGAAGCTGTCAAAGATGCAGAGATGGCCTCGCCTGAGCAGGCAGCCTATGATGTGATTGACTCCGAGGAGATGAACGAGAATATAACTGAAGAAGAAGAACCCACTCTACCCTTTTTGAGGCGTTTCACGAGAGGAACCAAGTCAAACCCATTTTACCAGGAGAACGACTCTGACCTGGACTCTCCTTCCGCTGACTATAAGCAAAGTTCCATTGATTCCCTAGTCATGATCAGCCCAGAAGACAACAGTAATGGTGGGGACCTGGAGGATGTTTGCCCCAGTCCAGTGGATGGTTCTTGTCCTAAAGTCCTGGTGAATTCTGAACCGGTGGGGCATCCTTATGATCTGTCGTCAGGTAGGATGGCAGAGGGGACTCCTGGTAATGGTAGACTTCAGGACGTGGACAAGGAGGGCATTTCTCCTTTAGTAAATCCAGCCAGAGAGTTTCTTCTGGGACTAGAGACCCCTGGGTTGGGGAATCCCAATGAGCTGACTGTCAGTCCGTTACAGGGCTCCTCCCCTATACAGTCCTTCAGTTTTGAGCCCCTCAGCAGCCCTGATGGACCGATCATGATCCAGAACCTTCGCATCACTGGCACCATCACAGCCAAAGAGCACCGCGGCACCGGATCACACCCCTACACCCTTTACACTATCAAAGTAAGAAGAATCTAGTTCTGCTTCTTCATCATTTTTTCATTATTCTGGGGATTTTGTCATGCAGTTGTTCCATGGTGGCATTAAGCTGATGTAACGTCCAAAGGTTACGACTGAAAGACCAATTCAAAGTTGCAAATTAAGAATTGTTAAACATGTGAAGTTAGCCTTTGGAGATTTCTGCACAAGCAGCACAAATGCTTTTATAAACAGCATCTCAGCACCAGGGTTCCTTGATTCACTTCCTACAGTATTGCTTTTAGGATATTCAATCGGCCAACATTTGTTGGTGGAAATGTACAAACAACACAGCAATGCACCAGCTTAGGCCTCGAAGAATAATTGTGATATATGCCCAAGGTCTGTATGATCCAATCATTTGTCCAAAAATCAAAAGATATTTACATTAGAAAAAAAGAAGAAGAGAAAAGCAACAAGTCCGCAAAATTCCTAAAATTATAATCAATTATCAAAACAGATCCCAATTAACTTTCTACCAATCAACTTACCAATAATCAGATTTATCAATTTTAATCATATTCCGTGTAGGAAATAACAAAGCAGAGACTGCCACCATTTATTGTTCATTTGGTTTTATATTATCTCCAATGTTTAACAGAAGGGAAAGAAAGGTTGTGTTCACTTTAAACTGTGTTTTCTCAGAGCTGAAATATCTTTCACTCTAAACTACAATTACATAATTGAGTCTCAAAGAATTTGAATACGAAATGTATCAAATGTAAAAAAAAGGATTTATAAAATATGAAAAAAGGAACCATTTTATGTTTGGATATTGATCCCATTTCTACATTTTAATATATTTTTATATTGCATTAAAATTGTGATATTGGATAACTATTGAATATTGGTACGTTTACTTAAACTCCTGACAGTAATTGTCAGGAGTTTAAATACACAAATCTCTTTCTTTTACCAAAACATGGGTTGACCCCAATATAATGTATGTGACAAGTCTTATACTCTGTTGTCTTGGTTTTCAGTATGAGACAGCAATGTGCTGTGAGAACCCAGAAGGGGTCCAGCCGGGCTCTGAGGAGGCTGAAGTCCCCCCCTCAGGCTGTGACAATCCATCGCCCATTCAGCAGGTGGCCTATCACATGGTCAATAGACGATACAGCGAGTTCCTCAACCTGCAAACACGGCTGGAAGAGAAAACTGAAGTACGGAAACTCATCAAAGGTAGGAAGGATCTGGATAGTTTTACGCAAAAAAAAAAATCTAACCATGGCTTACAAACAAACCTGGTTCAAATCTTGGCCGCTGCTGAAATTCAGTTTAATAAATGTTTGGTACTTGAGCTAGCATCCAGGATTGTTATCTTTCAGGTGTGAAAGGTCCAAAGAAAGTCTTTCCAGACATGCCGTTTGGAAACATGGACAGTGACAAGATAGAGGCCAGGAAAGGACTTCTGGAGACCTTTCTTAAGGTTGGAGGATTGGTATTTTATACCATTTGAATGTATTTTTACACCAAATGTACAATGTCATTTTGTTTTAAAGTTGTAGAAAAACATTCTATCATCTTTTTCAGCAACTTTGTTCCATCCCTGAAATCGCCAACAGTGTGGAGATGCAGGAGTTTCTGGCTCTCAATACAGACGCCAGGATTGCCTTTGTCAAGAAACCTTTTATTGTGTCACGCATAGACAAGGTTTGATCCTGAATAGATTTGTTATGGTACTTTTCTTCAAGTCATAAAGACCAATATACACATGATCATTTGTTTTAATGCTTTTTCATTGTTCATGGGTTTTGTGTGTTTAGATTGTGGTGAATGCCATCGTGGACACTCTGAAGACAGCGTTTCCTCGTTCTGAACCTCAGAGCCCGACAGAGGATAACGAGTCAGAGATGGATGGAGGGAAAATGAGTACAGACAAAAAGAGGTATGACTCCAGAGACTAACTTTTATCCACATTCCTAAAAATAACCCAGAAAATTTGGTCGGAGTGGCTCGAGTTTTTGCCGATTCGCCCCTGCTTTGCCTCTGCTCCATAAACTTTGAGTCAGCTTTTGATCCCGATACCAATGCTGCCAGTTCTGTCATGTGTTTTAAAAACAATATTATCATTTGACAGAACCTCAATATCTAATAAGTTGATGTTCTGATCCTGCAGAAAATATCACATGAACTTCCTCAGCAGATGGATTTTGCCCAGTTAAGGAAATGTTTAAATGTCTTATTGTTTTTATCAAGCACTTAAAGACTTCTTGTCCAGACAACAGAATTATGTTTTTAACCTCAAGTTCTGACCATTTCACTGGATGGGAAGCCTGTGAGGGGTCATGTCCCGCATGGAGGGGTCTAGGACGGGACTACTCAGCGTAAAACTTCCTCTGGCAGGTGAAAAGAAGCAGGGTTTTTCTTGAAGCAGAGTGTTTAGTTTAGTTTTTGTTTACTATTTGTTTATAGTGTCGTGGACAGTGACTGTCACAAAAAACAGTAAATGGAGCAGCTTTAGCAAACATTGCTAATTTCCAGCTGTTGTCCCCGGCCAGATGATAATAGACACCCTTAAAATCGCAATACTTCAACCGCATTTGTTATAAAAAAAGGCCAAGTAGATGCAGACGAACGGATAAAAGATAACAATAAAATGCAAACAACACATGCTACTACATACAGTGGGGCAACAAAGTATTTAGTCAGCCACCAATTGTGCAAGTTCTCCCACTTAAAAAGATGAGAGGCCTGTAATTTTCATCCTAGGTATACCTAGGACAAAATGAGATTTTTTTTTCCAGAAAATCACATTCTGATTTTTAAAGAATTTATTTGCAAATTATTTGCAAATTATGGTGGAAAATAAGTATTTGGTCAATAACAAAAGTTAATCTCAATACTTTGTTATATACCCTTTGTTGGCAATGACAGAGGTCAAACATTTTCTGTAAGTCTTCACAAGGTTTTCACACACTGTTGCTGGTATTTTGGCCCATTCCTCCATGCAGATCTCCTCTAGAGCAGTGATGTTTTGGGGCTGTCGCTGGGCAACACAGACTTTCAACTCCCTCCAAAGATTTTCTATGGGGTTGAGATCTGGAGACTGGCTAGGCCACTCCAGGACCTTGAAATGCTTCTTACGAAGCCACTCCTTCGTTGCCCGGGCGGTGTGTTTGGGATCATTGTCATGCTGAAAGACCCAGCCACGTTTCATCTTCAATGCCCTTGCTGATGGAAGGAGGTTGTCACTCAAAATCTCACGATACATGGCCCCATTCGTTCTTTCCTTTACACGGATCAGTCGTCCTGGTCCCTTTGCAGAAAAACAGCCCCAAAGCATGATGTTTCCACCCCCATGTTTCACAGTAGGTATGGTGTTCTTTGGATGCAACTCAGCATTCTTTCTCCTCCAAACACGTCTAGTTGAGTTTTTACCAAAAAGTTCTATTTTGGTTTCATCTGACCATATGACATTCTCCCAATCCTCTTCTGGATCATCTAAATGCTCTCTAGCAAACTTCAGACGGGCCTGGACATGTACTG
>NW_011354708.1:0-1879 GCF_000735185.1 Notothenia coriiceps
GGTCACCTATGAGCTATTTTTAGGCAATAGCATAGGTCTCAGATATATACAAATATATAAAAAACATGTCTATGAAGAGTTTTGCTCAAAATACCAAACAGATCACCCATTCTAGCCATGCCTCATATCCCTCTATTTCACTTCCTGTTTCAAAAGTGCTGATTTGGGGTATACAGCTTTAACAAATAGAAAATAAAAAAGGAGGGGTCTGAGCTCATGCGGGACCCGGCAGCTACTGTCTGAACTAAATACTGCAACGTTTCTGATAGAGCCGTGGGTCCACATTTCAGATATTAAGTCATATCGGACGCAAATCTGGATCAGCTCCGTTGTAGCCCCGTTTTTAGAGATTTGGGTACGGAGGAGAAGAGAGAGGGTTTTATTTGATGACGCTGCGTGAGTTCCCCGACACACCGGGGACACATCTTCATTTTGCACGATAGGTCCCCTTTAAGCTCTAAGTTAACTTGTTTTTCTAAATGTCAGCACTGTGGACCATTGTCTTCCCTTCTGGCAGCGAGAGGTTTTATAAACTGTCCACATGAGCTTCAGTCTAGAGATAATAACTTTATTTTATCCACAGCATGATTTCTTCATTCTTTATTCCTGTCATCTCTATTTCTGTGTACATCTTCCTCTTCATTTCTGTCTCTAATCTCATCTCCTCTCTGTCCGGTTCTTTCTTTTTACACTAATCAGATTTTCTTTTTCCATTTATCTGCATTTTTTCGCTCGCTGCTTTTTTCTGTTCATCCATCTTTATCTCTGTCAGCTGCCTCTCTCTCTCTCTCTCTCTCTCTCTCTCTCTCTGCTTCCTAGACTTCTCCATACTTTTTCATACGTTTATTTTCCATCTTTGCAGACATTGTTCTACCACATATTCTTCTGAATTGATTCTACTGTTTAATTCCTCCGTGTTTTGACCTATTTCTGTTTCTCTCGTTTTTCTGTGTCTTGATCTTTTTGTTCCATCTTTGTTTGCTAATTTATTTCCTTGTTATTCTCCTCTCTTGTTCACCCTCTGCATTATTCTCTCTGTTTGTCTCACTTCTTCTGTTTCTTTTGTGTTATTATGCATTTTCTCTTTCTTTAAGCAAACTTAAAGCAGAAAAGTGGCAAAGCTGCTGGAAAAGAGTCATTATTTCTTATCCCTCCATCTTTGTTTCCTTCACTTCATGGTTGTCTCTTTTGTTTCCTTACTTTTCATTTTTCCACATCAACATGTTCAGTCAAAAACAAACCATTACTGTCAGGATAAAAAAATGGTTGGAAGAGGAAACAAAGGCTTTAGAAAATGTGAAGTGAGGAGCTTTTTATCTTCGATGCAGGGATTATGTGATTATTAAAAGATTGGGAAACTGTCTGTCTTCATGAAGTCGTCTCGTTTGCAATGGATTACAATTTTAACGTTTTAATGGCAGGAAAATCCATGGAAAGTTCTCAAACCACCGCCTTAAATCTTTCACTTTCAAATAAGTTTTGCAAGAACGTTACACCAAATTCCTTGACATGTTATCATTATTATCTCGAATCTCTTTCGACCGTACCTTGGCAATAAAGTTATTGCTCGGAAAAATACTAATGAGCTCATTTAAGACTTGTAACTAATTCACCAGCACTGGTATGTTCTTGCTTGAAGTGAATATATCTGCACTTTCTTTGTTGTTCGGAGTTTAATTCTTTATGGTTTTTGCATTAAATTTAAAGGGGACCTATCATGCAAAATGCACTTTTATACATCAAGATGTGTCCCCGGTGTGTCGGGAACTCACGCAGCGTCAGAAAATAAAACCCTCTCTCTTTTCCTCCGTACCCAAATCTCTAAAAACGGGGCTACAACGGAGCTGATCCAGATTTGCGTCCGATATGACGTAATATC
>NW_011354708.1:1901-6880 GCF_000735185.1 Notothenia coriiceps
CTATCTAATCTATAGAGCTTACGATGCAGTAATGAGTCCGTGAAACCCAGAAATGAGTCAGATTTTTACCACTTCTGGTTTCCCATGCTCCATGTCAGCGTTTATTTGTAACGTGTTTTGTGGGTTGAAGTCTAAAATAAGGTCTGTAAAAGCTGAAGAAATGTTCACGATTTGTTCAACGACATAAACTACGTCAGTAATACCCAGACTGGTGAATTGTCTGAAGCTCAAGAATGTCTGTGATTATAACACAAATAAATTACAAATACGATCCGTAACAACCAAACACTGCATATTTACTATAGTTACCGGGTCACTAAATAAACTCCCTAAATGTCAGGTGGTGATGTGCATTCATCCGATCGTGTTGTTGATGTTCATTAATAGCCTAAATGTAACTTTGTACTTCCTAATATTGCTTTTATGCTTTAAATCATACGGTGGTGTTAATAAGCATCATCCATGGTCAGGAAGCTCGACTGCACCGCTCTGCTTGAACTGATATAAAGAATGTCTCAGAGAAACTGTTTTATTGTGCTCTGTTTCCTCCATTTCAAGTTGCCATTCAGACTGGGCTACGTCTCTTGCCCGTAAATGGTAATTATACACAAACTAATAAATCAACGGCGCAACAGAACACAAGACGCACCAACTGCATAAAACAAGACATGCAAAAAGTAAAGCAGGCAACGTGAGGACTAGAAGATGAGAAGTGGAGACAGGTGGATCGCGTCAGCCCACTTCACACACACACAGCGCTGTCTCCCACTCAGCGCATTAAGTCACGCTCTGTTTCGCTGATCATCTTCACACGATACACACACAAGAGAGAGAATCACTACGAGTCAGAGACGAATAGCGAGCCACCGAGCGCAGCACACACACAGCGGACACACGCAGAAAAGCTGAATCACAGTTATACAGACACAGATCCTGGGTCTGTACGTGGGTCCCAACGGCACGATCCGGGGTCACATCTATTCAGACACCCACACGACACAACGACAGACTGTGATGTAGATCTGATACAACAGGATTAGTATTAATCTGAGTAAGGTTCTCCTGGCTGTCAGACCTTGAGCAGTGAAGAGTTATCTACTCATGAGGATGCCCCTTATTCATTTCCCACCATTATCCTCCACTCTTTTTCTCCTCATCCCTTCCTCGCTGTCTTTTCGATCCCTCTTTCCTATTCACTTTTCACTCTCCTACTTTATATTATGCACTGAATAGTTCCTTCCAATATTCTGTATTCCTCCAGAGCCCTTATACTTGATTGCTTTGAAAGCAGCACAAACAGGAATACATTCTGCCATTCCCATTACCTCACCAGTTCGTCCTCCTCTTGTTCAATCCGGCTTCCCTAGTTGTCTTCGACTGTCACTCCTCAGTTCTGTCTTTTATTTTAGACTATAGGTACGAGCCCCTCCTCACTGTCTTCCCTCTTTCTGCGAGATGACAATCTGTTCTGTGCTAATCAAGAACTATCCACTCAATGGAGATCTCATGAGATTGATAGATTCGAGTTTTGCATGTCCGATACAGGGGGGGGGGGTGGGAGAGTGATGACCTATCGAGTTTCCGTCTAGATTTGGTAATGGTTTTAGATCAAGCAAGAAGCACCTTATGGTAGAGTGTCTATGTCTGACATCATAAGATAGGATGGTACGAAAAGTAATCAGATCAGCCCCTCATTATCACGACATGAAGTATGTCTTATAGAGAATCGGATCCAAGAATTTACACAAAAAGACAATATAGATGAATTTTGTTCCTGAAGACATTTGTGTGCACATAGCGCTCACTTTGTATGGATAGATATGTATCACACAGAGGTGGAGCGAGACTATTATGTTGATGTAGAGTAAAGAGACATGAAGAAAAAGGGACAGACATATGTTGAGAGTAGAAGGAGACGATTATGGAGAGAGGGACACATGTTGATGTGAATAAGGAGATCATAAAGAAGTAAGGGGACACAAGAGTTGATTAGAGTAAAAGGAAGGAACAGAAAGGAAGAAGGGGACACAATGTTGGAGAGTAGGAAGAGACAATAGAAGAAGAGGGGAAACAGTATGATTGATGTAACAGAATAAGATCAGTAGGAAGAGAGGACACATGTTGATGATAGAAGAGACAGAATGGAGAGAAAGGGAACAACAGGGATGGACTGGATGGATGGATAGATGGATAGATGGATGGATGGATTTGGAATTACTAGAAAAGACATGAAGAAGAAGGGAGTAGCCAGATTGATGGTAGTAGAGAATGACATGAAGAAGAAGGAAGAGGATAGATAGACTTAATGTTGATGTAGAAGAGACAAAAGAAAGGGGACACATGTTGAATGTAGAAGAGACATGAAGAAGAGGAGTAGGACAGCAATGTTGATAGTATAGTTAAAGAGACATGAAGAAGAGGGGAACACAATGTATGATTGTAGAAGAGACAATAGAGAAGGAAGAGACACATGTATAGAGACTAGAAAGAAGACATGAAGAAGAGGAAGCAAAGATATGTATGATGTGAAGGAAATGGAGAAGGAGTAAGGGATAGAGGGACACATGATGTAATGTAGAGAAGGAGTGAACAAGAAGGAAGAGGGGACAACATGTGTATGTGGATGTAGAGAATGTGAGATCAATAAGAAGGATGAGGGGACAGCAATTGTGAATTGAGATTGGTAGGAAGTATGAGACATGAGAATAAGGAGAGGGAGGATACAATGTTGAGATGTAGAGAGGAGCATAGAAAGAGAAGGAGAACACCATGTTTGATGTAGAAAGAGACATGAAGAAGAGGGACACATGTGAAATTGATAGAGGACATGAAGAAGAGGATGGACACATGTTGAATTGATGGGATGAAAGGACATGAAGAAGAGGGGACACATGTTGAATGTAAAGTATGACATGGAGAAGAGGGGACCGCACATCTTTGAGATGATACAGAAGAAGGACAGGATGGAGAGAGAGGAGAGTAGCTGATTGCAGTAATGTTGTAGTGAGATTAGACTCTCAGATTGGATCTCAGATTAGGAATGAAAGATATGAATCGAAAGCAGAGTAGTTGTAGATGGACATGCCCGTCGATTTATTAGGACAGTATCAGATAACTCTACACTGTATTAAGACCTTAATAAAGACATGATAGATACAAAACGAAAGCTACAATGAGAGAGCAGACTAGTTTGATTAGAATTAAGATTGAGAATGGTGCAAGAAGATAGTAGTATATGAGAAAGAAAAACATGAGAGAATTGGACATAGAGAACAAATACAAAGATACAAGCAGTTAGTACAATTGAGAGTATAGAGATAAGATTAATATAGATATAAACAAATAATTGAGACATATATCCGATAAAGGGGGAGGAAGAAGTGTATTACACACTATATTTGATATCGCCACCATGCCGGATCCTGACCGGCACCAAAAACTAAATTATTAGACGATGATACTAGATATAAGAGAATGGATGGACGTATGATTTTGTATTTGATTGTGTATGTGGTATTCCACTAAGGACGACATAATGACCCTCCGAAGATAAAAGGCTAATTAGACCTTTGGATGATCGAGTGTGACGAATTAAGAATGAGCGAGATTGGTTTTTTTTATTGATGTATGTGAGTATTTTAGGCGAGTGAAGAATGTATGTCGGGAAGTTGGATTGCCGGAAATATAGCGATAAATGCGGGATAGAGGGAAAGAATATACAAGTATGTAGTATTATTGTAAATATTTGGGAGTTGCTGGTATAGAATCTTAATGAATATTACGTATCTTCTGGACACTACACACAAGCCGGTAGGCCCAGCTAAAGCCGGATTTTAGAACCATCCTTATATCAATGTATCAATATTAAACAGACTAATTCAAGGGATGAATTATTATTGTAAAGAGCATGATTGGGATGGATACTAGATTAGTAAATTCGTACACACATGGATGGACACATCACGAACAGCACTCACCCCACCCAGCCCCCACCACTGGGATTGGGATGGATGGATGGATAGATAGATTAGATAGGAGATAGATGGATGAAGGTAGACACATATCTCACTGCGCGCAATTCTTGTGGTGTTATTCATTTGACATGCATTGGATTTCATGATAGATATACTGACCAGCTTCAAATCTTGTATGTCGGTACTTACTCACTTGCATTGTATGATGAAGGATGCGATCGCCATCTGAAAGAAGCGTTTTAGAAGAGGTTTTGATGGCGCAACCTGGTCAGATGTATTGCGCATCTGTTAGTGACTTGGAACACAGATCATATATACATCTATGGCTCCAACACACAGTTGGCACGAGAGTGCAGAAATAGGATTTTGTGCACCCCCACTGATTTTGTGGCATTCACGGTCTTGATAGTTAAAAGTGATTCGTCGGTTAAAGTGAAGATGATTAGAGATTATTGTTGCATTACGTATTGTGATTTTCTCTATCGTGGAGTGAGCATCACACAGTAGATCACATCTATTACAGATATATTGTCTTGAACACTTCAGTGGATGCCGCGAGGAGCTGATGACGCTTCACGTCAAGACGAGTTAACTTTTTTCCCCTCCAACTTTGTGGAAAATGCGGGGATTATGCGGCCTTTTACAAATCTGCGGCCATTTTGCGATTATGCGTAAATTCTGCCGATCGCAGAAATCGCGTTTTTCTGGAGGGGTCTAAGGACAAAACAAAACATAAAACAACAACATTAGAATTGTTTCGTGTCTCATTTGTACGCATCGCTCTGCAAATGATCTGCTGTCCTCCCAGAGGGGCTGTGCAGATTCTTTCAGAGCGGGTGAGAGCTTCGTGTTCAAAGAATACTGTTTGATTTCTAACTTCAGGGTTAGATCACCATTTCACGGCTTGGAATAGGGAAGGTGGTTTGTAAATATGAGTGCACAGATCATTTTTAACATAACACGGCGAAACCATGAATATGGATTTGTTTTCAATACATGACAAAA
>NW_011354708.1:6925-10033 GCF_000735185.1 Notothenia coriiceps
GGACGGTGTTTACATTAGCATCGCTAACACTCAGAGCTAACCTGTACTGGAGAGCATGTGTGTGAAGAAGCAGGAAGTAAAAAGGAACTCACCTTGTGGTATAACCGGCAAGAGAGAAAGCCTTTGAGCTCCATACTGTTTCAGAGAGAATCCTTGATAATCCATGATATGGCGTTTCATCACGGCAGTGTTTAGTTTAGACAGTAGCTGCCGGGTCCCACATGAGCTCAGACCCCTCCTTTTATTTTATCATCAATTTTTTTAAGCTTTTCACCCCAAATCAGCACTTTTGAAACAGGAAGTGAAATATAGGGATATGAGGCATGGCTAGAATGGGTGATCTGTTTGGTATTTTGAGCAAAACACTTCATAGACATGTTTTATTTATTTTGTATACATATCTGAGACCTATGCTATTGCCTACAAATAGCATGATAGTTGACCTTTAAGTCGTTTTGCATAAAAGTCTCTGTAATGTAATTTAATGTCATTATTATAATTTACAAACCCACCTACAAATGTAATGAAATTGATCCCAAATACCCTAAACGGGCATATTTTAATGTGTTGCTAGATTTCCTCTTATGCGTTATTAGTAATCTGGAATCTATAGTTGGTTAAAGTAATTTTCTTTTCTTTGAAAGAACCCACAGTCTGATCTCCTGCATGAAACTCTAATGCCTTTCATCCAAATCCATTCTTCTTACACACTAATTTCTGAACATTGAAACGAGATATATAGAAATATAAGTAAAACCTACCAAACCTCAGAGCTTGTCGAGCAGCCAATGACTGATGAAGGATTCTGTTTCGGGTCCTTTCTTCTCCATTTGAACCAAACTGAGGTCAAACTAGTCTTCTCTGTAATCTTACGCCTCATTAAACAGCTTTAAAGTGGAAATTAGAAATCATCGTAAAGGGTAAAAGTTCACCTTTCTCCAAGGTTTTTCTTGTAACGGAAAGTCACAAAAGTAGCTCAACTGATGGGGATTATCGCTCACTTTAATTGAGGTTGTTAGGAATATGATCGAATGGACATGATCTATTTAAAAGTTGAATGAAATACTCAAAAGACAAAGAGTTTGGCGTGAGAAACGGTAGGACCAGTGCCCCAGAAATAAGTTAGAAAACTTAGTTACAATTTTAAAGAACTCATGGTGGTGCTTAAATGCACATTTTGCCAATGCTTCAAATGTGCAGCCTGCGGTCTGTACTCAGCACCAATTAGGAGCTCTAATTATCACCTCAAGTGCATTAGGGATTTAAATCCTCGCTTATATGATGGGATTAACACTGTGAACTTTGATTGAACTTCAGTTTCCCCCTTTACCTAGAAACTAAGTTCAATAAAAAGAACATCATTCCGTGTTTCCCCAGTCAACAGCGCAGAGTTCCCATCATCTCTCGCTGTGTTTTGATTTGTGAGCGGAGGCATTTCTCTACTCGCTGACACATTTACACCTGAAGTGCTGTTTTGTTTTGTTCCCACAGTGCGATCACATTAGCATTTCAAATTGGGATGCCTGAAGCCTGCTATTATCCCCATTATCCTGTTAGAGAGCGTGGCGTATCTGATGTCATCGAAAAGCTCGTAATCTTCACTTTCATTTAAAAACCGCGGAGGCTGACTGAGAGTCTTGCAAAAATCTAATCACATTACAGAACCCCTTCCTGTCTGGGGTAATGAACGGGGGTTTTGAGGCCTTAACATCTTCATACACTTTAGGGAGGGAATATTTCCCCTCTGGAGAATTGTTGAAGGAACATTTTCTCAGGTAGAACTGTATAAAGGGACAGTTGGAAAGGATAAAGGTACGGTATGTAAATGTAGTGACTGGATGAGATTGGGTATGATGGTTATGAAGCATATTTAATAAATTCCATCTTTCGGTTTGAATATCGCAGCATACACAGTACTTCTTTTTAAAGTTGAACCCTCACCAAAACAACATATGTAGCCCAATTTTCACATGATAAATATGACATGGGAAATTAACCGATTATCAATAATGCTGAAGTTGTATGTAATATAGTAATACTGTGCAACGCTGCCAATCTGTGTTCAATTGGCAAGAACAATGCTCTCACATTTGCAAAAAACTGAGTTCACGAGATCATATGAGAGCCATGTGAATCGATATCTTTGAGATTTCTTCTTTTTTTTTTGTGCGATTTTGTGTGTTTTTGTTCCTCTGCTACTTTCCCGGTCATGGATTTAATTATAGAACATAGAAACTAATATGTTAAATAAAACTAAATACACTTTTGACAGCATTTTGGGTGCAGATTTGTGTGCAAAAGCTCATCTAGGTACAGAGAATGGTGACCCATTTGATACCAGAGTGCTTTTTGTGTTTATCGTATAAACATAAATAGGCTTATGCAAATATGACTTCTTTTTAATGGATGTTATGCAAAGCGATGACGTGATACCAAGAAGAAAGTGTTTGTAAATGTGTGTAAAAAATAGACTTTGATAATGCCATGCGATCCAATGCGAGGCTATTACGTTCCCTTCTGAGCTAGGGGAATCAAAGGGAAGCAACACAACCAGATTGGTATAATTATAAGTGGTTTTAATGCACAACAGGTGAACAAAGTGGCAGGCAAACAGCCTGAAACAAACAAAAGAGCCAACAACACCGGTTTAAATAACAAACAATAGAGGCCACAAAGGCGCAAGTTTAAATGGGCAACCAAAAGGAGGACTCTAAGAAAGGAGTCTAAAGACATACAGGGAAACTAAATTCTAAACTCACACACTAAATAAAGAACGAAACAAAACCTCACTTTAAAAGTGGTACAACTAACACAAAGAATCTATACAAAACCACAACTAAACTACAGGCACCCGTCACAGAATCCTAAACTACTCTAAACACTAACTAAGCTACTCTAAACACTAACTAAGCTACTCTAAACACTAACTAAGCTACTCTAGACACTACTAATCAAACAAGTTTAACTACAGAACAAAGAGCAAGTAGCGGGAGGCATCTGTCCACATACAGAGCCTCCAGAACGATGATTGTCCCCAAGCTTTGTAATAATCTCCAGCAGGTGTGCGCCGGCTGTGCGCTGCGATTGGAGTGCGTCGGGCCCGGTGTG
>NW_011354709.1:0-1775 GCF_000735185.1 Notothenia coriiceps
GGGGTGGGAGACAGGAGAATGGCAGCCAAGCTGTCCTCCCTGCTGGACAATGTGTCCCACCCCCTCCAGGACACCCTGTTCTCACTGTGCAGCTCCTTCAGCGACAAGATGCTGCCCCCCCGTTGTCCCACGGAGAGATACCGCAGCTCCTTCCTTCCTGCAGCGGTCAGACTATACAACCAGCACGGCCCCTAGTAGACCCCCCCCCCCACACACACACACAAACACAACAACACAGACTATAACACCCCTTGCTGTTAAATACCAACCAACTAAGTGCAATATGTGCTATTTGTGCAATATATGCCGTTAATAACTGTGCAATATATACCTGGCTGCTAAATCCTAAGAACTGTTACAGGATGTGTATTTTGTAAATTGTTAAATTTTTTATTTTATCCTATTTCTTTATTATATTATAACCTTTATTTATTTTTACTTTAATACTTTTGTATGCAACATACAACATATGTAATATTAAGCTGTCTTTGGCTCTTTTTCTGCTGTAACAACGTCAATGTCCCCTCTGTGGGAATAATAAAGGTATTCTGATTCTGAGAATAATGGGCCAGCGAAACGATTGGCAGTCCCCAGCAGATTAGGGTGATGATGCACTGTAGGGTTCACTATGAGATACCCCTTTCAATTTATCACATCGTTTGCACATTGGGATATGATACCTTTAATTAAAGGTTGTTTATAGCCACTGAACAAATGAGCAATGATCAATAATACAGGCAGGAGAGCAAGAGGCAAAACCAGATGCTAAGAAGACATCACTGGTCCTGAGTAAGGCAAGGCAATTTTTATTTATTTAGTATCTGTTTCTTCATTACTTTGATCTTTAAAACAGGTTCATGTTTTCTTTTGGAGTTTCTCCCCATTTGCAGTCATTAGTTTAGCATGAATTAAACAGCTGCGTGTGCCTACAACTAATTATTGTAAATGAGATGGTTGCATTAGCATAGCAGATGGCTTGATACTTGTTTGTGAATGCGCTTAAGGAGCAATGATCTCTAGTTTCATTCTCTTTATCGCTTGTGGCCTAATTTTCTGCCACCTCCTACAGTCTTCATGCTTTACAGCGAAAATGATTCCTCGCATGTTAAAGCATCACTTACGATTGTTTTGTCCAATGGGCCAACACTTTTTTCCGCCTTTTTACCAAGTGTATCCCATAAGAACACGCCTCTTTGTCAAAGTCAAAATGTACAACCCAGTCTCATGGCATTTCGTGTTCACCAACACGATTTTTAATCTATTGATTCGTGTTCACCAACACGATTTTCCCCTTTTTCTCGTGTTGCACAGCACGATTTTAAAAGCAATGTATTTCTACTGGTAATGTGTTTCGTGCCTGCAACACGTCTTTTTCTCCGGTCGGGTCGTGGAAGACCGGAAGCTGTGTGGTTCATAAAAACATGTTCTTACTCAATATCAAGCCACAATTATTGCTTTTATTTTAAATCGTATAATTTCTGACTTTTGTTTCCTTTTCTCTGAGGAAAATAAATGGAGCTCAGAGCCTCAGAACACTGAAATCTGTATTTTTGTAATCTTTTTTTCCTTCTAATTTGTTATTCTTTTCAAAATAACACACTGTTATTTACTCACCAATAACACACAATTATCCTTGCTTTTATTTATTGGTTTAATTCCATAATCTCGGGCTTTGTTGGCGTCCTTCAGGAACTGAATTTCAAAATAAAAATAACCGGAAACAGACGTAGGCATTTCGAGCGCTTACCCAAGATCCTCAGCTATGGTTTAAGATC
>NW_011354710.1:0-1642 GCF_000735185.1 Notothenia coriiceps
TTAATAGAACAATAATGTCATTGTTAGCTAATGAATGTTTCCATGGTGACCAACGGCAACATGACAACGTTTCCATTGGTCCCTCTTCTTTAGAGAAGACCAGGAAATGATGGATACACGGATCGTGTTCAAATCAATAGGCACGCAATGACTCTAAATAATAATGATCACGCCACCAAACACACATTCAGACTAAAGGAACCAGCCTGTTTGGAAAATGAGAGAAGGAAGTAGAAAGTACAGGTATTTGAGTTCAACATGTAAGAAGTAGAAAGTACAGGTATTTGTGTTCAACATGTAAGAAGTAGAAAGTTCAGGTATTTGTGTTCAACATGTAAGAAGTAGAAAGTACAGGTATTTGTGTTCAACATGTAAGAAGTAGAAAGTTCAGGTATTTGGGTTCAACATGTAAGAAGTAGAAAGTACAGGTATTTGTGTTCAAAATGTAAGAAGTAGAAAGTACAGGTATTTGTGTTCAAAATGTAAGAAGTAGAAAGTACAGGTATTTGAGTTCAACATGTAAGAAGTAGAAAGTACAGGTATTTGTGTTCAACATGTAAGAAGTAGAAAGTTCAGGTATTTGTGTTCAACATGTAAGAAGTAGAAAGTACAGGTATTTGAGTTCAACATGTGAGAAGTAGAAAGTACAGGTATTTGTGTTCAACATGTAAGAAGTAGAAAGTACAGGTATTTGTGTTCAACATATGAGAAGTAGAAAGTACAGGTATTTGGGTTCAACATGTGAGAAGTAAAAGTAAAAAGTCATCAGAAAAATAAGTAGTGGAGTAAAGTACTGATACCAGAAACATGTACTTAAGTACAGTGACAAAGTGTCTTTGTACTCCACTACTTCCCACCTCTGCCTGTAACCTAAGATGTACATTGTCATATCTACACTTCAGCTTTATACAAATGACAATAAAAGCCTTGGATCTTGAATCTAGTCTCCTTGTATAGTCCTGTGCCCACGCGCCACTGCTAGTCTATACACCCACTGATGATGAAGTGCTGGACTCAGACAGCCAGATTAACAGAGCGCGGAGCAGCAGACCTTAATTGGACAATAAGTGTGTGATGGTGAGGTCACGGTGGGGGGGGGGGTCTTAACTCACTGGATGGCTGATCGTTGGTTTGTCTGGTTTTCATCCAGATTCAAGGTTTAAGGCTTTTCTTGTCATTTGTACATAGCTACAGTGTGACAACGGACATTAGTCACAGGCTCCTCCAACAGTGCAACTCAATAAAACAGTGCAAGTAAATACAAATAAAATAGAAATAGAAATAGTCAAAGCGATTTGAGCAAGAAACATACATACAGTCTGAATGCAGCCACAGAGAAGACAAACGCTTCGTCTTCACTTTACTAAACCAGCAGAGTGACTAGTTCAGATGATGTGTGAGGTTGTATGCTAATAAACATCTATTCACAAATGTAAGGAGAGTCAACGTGAGGTAAAGATATCAGTGAATTATAATAATAACATAATAACGATACGTTTATTTAGTATAGCACCTTTCATAGTTCAACAGTTCAAATGAAGACAGAAACATGAACACAATAACAACATGAGGCAGAAATGTAAGGGCAACATAAAAACAAAACACAATTACTGCTGCTGTTAGTCTTAACCCACATACTTTG
>NW_011354711.1:0-1672 GCF_000735185.1 Notothenia coriiceps
AGGAAGCTCCCATTTATTAACATTTCAACAAACAAGTTGCATATTTGCATAACGTATTCAAGTGTTAGCATTTAGTGCAATAGTAGCTACAGAACATGTACTGTGCTGTGTAAACTGTACTGTATCACATAGCGTTTCAGACACACAAACTTTTCAACTTTCAAACTTAAACGGTGCGCTCCCAGCGCACGTTTAACACCTTTGCACAAACTGTCTCGCTCTCGTAATGTCTGTCTGTCTTGCTCTCGTTCTGTCTCTCGTACCACTCTTGGTTCCACTTTTACTTTTGCACGCTACCTGTCTCACTCTTTTCCGGCCTCCAGCTTTTCCTGCTGGAGCCCGCCGCTTAAAGGTGGGGGGCGCGGGACCGGCCATAGAGCCCATAGAGTTAAAGGTGGTGGACTGTAACCTGTAAAATCCATAGATTTAGGAGGTCCCCTAGTGGCCGTTAGCTGTAAAAATCCATAGATTAGCCGCACCGTTATATAAGCCGCAGGGTCGAAAAATTGGAAAAAGGCGCGGCTTATAGTCTGAAATTACGGTAGTTCATTTAATGTTAATATGTTACATATCCGCACTTAATGCTGCTGAGTCTACTAACCTTTAGTAGGAATATTCACTTTCACTTGACAAAGTCCATGGGCACTATATGGACAGAATAACAAAGTGCAAATAAAGTGTATTAATTTATTAACACCAAATATCATTTCTATTTTTTGATAGCCTCCCGTTTTGACTGTTTCTATTATGAAGTTTTCTGTGATGAGCGATATTCAAGAAGTTACTGAAATCTACACACAGTTGCCAGTTTATTAGGTTCACCTGGTTATACTGTACCTAATGCAGTGTAATACATACATCCTACTGTCATTGATGTTATAGTGTTTTGAAGACTGTGCTTAATCAACTGTGTGATCATTTTAGAGCCGTTTCCTTTATTTAGTCTTCACCGATTATATAAGTTGGGCGGATGAAATAATAGAACACCTGTCAGTAAAACATTATACATTTCATTTCAACGCAAAACAATTGTATCGTTTATGAGGGGAGGATTTCATGAAAGGCTGCTTCAATCAGACAGCATCAGTTCCAGCTAGTCAGCCAGCTAACTGCGAATAGGTTGTAATAACTCTACTTCACTGTACAGGGGTGTCATGGCAGGAGTCTAACACAGGGGGTCCTTATAACCCTGCAGAACATTTTATTGTGAAAGTAAATGTAAATGTAAATGGAATTTTTATGTAAACATCCAAAGATAATGCTGTCAGGCAGCGTACAGTCAAATAAAGGATGGATGCTCATATCCAATTAAATCCCCATTTAACGTAATCTCTCTGTTCATCACCAGATCTACTTTGACTTTGAATTTAAATAAGAACAATAAACAAAACATGTAGATCAATGTGTGTGATAAATGTCTTTTAAAAAGGTTTTCCAGATTTAATTTGGTTAGCATATAACTACTATGTCTGAAAAACCCTAAATAGACAAGAAGCATCTGTCAGAGCATTTCTCCCATTGATGTAATTAGAATTAGGTGTAAGCCTCAAGCCATATTATTATTGGCTGTGCCAAAACACACACACACACACACACACACACACACACACACACACACACACACACACACACACACACACACACACACACACACACACACACACACTCTCTC
>NW_011354712.1:0-1623 GCF_000735185.1 Notothenia coriiceps
CACACACACACACACACACACACACACACACACACACACACACACACACACACACACACACACACACACACACACACAGACACACACACACACNTGACAGTTGATGGATCTGCCAATACACAGTGAGTAAAATCTTGCCAGAGAAGAAAGCTATACTAAGGGTAGCGTGTGTGTGTGTGTGTGTGTGTGTGTGTGTGTGTGTGTGTGTGTGTGTGTGTGTGTGTGTGTGTGTGTGTGTGTGTGTCTGTGTGCGTGTGCGTGTGCGTGTGTGTGTGTGTGAGAGAGAAATAGAGAGCTGAAGAGTCAGTATGGTCCTTCAGTGATGTAACTGGTTTCTCATTAGGGGCAACCTTTCCAACCTGCAGGAGTCTCTCCTTCAAAGCAACTGGCACACACAATTAATGCTACACTGTCATTTATGTGTGTGTGCAGTCCTCTATGTCATTGTCCTTAGAAAATAAACTCCTACAAGGACATACAGAATGTCCAGATGTCATTGTGCCCTTGTGAAGTTAAAGTCACACACATCGTTTACGCAGACACATCGTAACCTCAGTCAAGTCCCCCAGCCAACCAGGTTATGCTCTGTTTCTTACCCTCAAATGAGACCACCAGCTGAGGTGCAAAACCCTGAGAGGGGACAGAGTCAGGTGTCGCTCTCGAAACTGGGAAACAAAAACTTGTTGGCTTGTACGAAGACATGTTTAGTAACGCACATCTTTTGTGTCCTCTCTCTTGACTTGCAGCCCAAATCGAGGTCATACCTTGCAAAATCTGCGGAGACAAATCTTCAGGTATCCACTACGGAGTCATTACGTGTGAGGGATGTAAGGTGAGAATCCATACACCTTTTCATCAAAGCCTGTTTTGTAATCATGCACATTCTGTCTTTTAAGGGTACCTGTACGTCTTTACTTATACTCTCTTTTGACATGTGACCAGGGTTTCTTCAGAAGGAGTCAGCAGAACAATGCTGCCTACTCCTGCCCCCGCCAGAGGAACTGCCTCATCGACAGAACAAACCGCAACCGCTGCCAACACTGTCGCCTGCAGAAATGTCTCGCCCTTGGAATGTCGAGAGATGGTGAGGCCCAGTGCATGAGTTTCTATATCTAATGATCATTGACTTATCATATGTGATGCATGATGTACCCTCACACATGCAGGCCCTATGCACACTTAGAATGCTGTTTGTCGTAGCAAAGACAGCAGAAGCTTTAAGCCACTGAGATGCTGCTTTGGTGACACTTGATTACCTTACATGATGAATGAAATGTCGGAAACAATAAGTATACGATGATACGTTTCCCGTTAAACACAAATTAGCTTTCCAATAAGCATACAAAACATGCTATTCCATAATTGAACAACTCAATTTAACAGCAAGAGGTTTCCTCAGCGCTTGTCTGTCGCAGGACCTCTGCACAATTAAACATGGGTTCCTACTAGGGCTGAACGATATATCGTTATCGTATCGATATCTCGATATGAACATTCAAGAAGTCAATATAAAAAAGCAATGGTATAAACGATATATATATATCCATTGCTTTTTTATATTGACTTCTTGAATGTTCATATCGAGATATCGATACGATAACGATATATCGTTCAGCCCTAGTA
>NW_011354713.1:0-2533 GCF_000735185.1 Notothenia coriiceps
CAATAATTATAGTGAATAAGTTCAAACAAACTAAAACTTACAGCTGATTAATAACGGTATCTAACTTGAGTTTTCATTATATCAAAAACCTGTTGAAATGCTACTGTTATTTTTACTGTCCCCCAAAAGCGCGTCGGCAGCCTCCAGGAATGCTTCTTTCACAACTTTGCCGTCTTTGAAAGACTTCATGTGTTTCGCAAGAACGTGACTGACACGATAAGATGCTATGGTAGCAGCCTTGTTCTTGTTGTTTGGCCTGGTGAAAATGGACTGCTGTGCATTTAGCTGTCCTTTCAGGTCCCTCACCTTTTGGGAGCGTAGGGCAAAATTAGGAGGGAATTCCGTCTCGTAGCGTTTGTGCACTGTTTTGTAGTGCCGCTCCTAAATTACCCTTCTTCGATAAAGCCACGCTCGCATTGCAGATGAGACAGATGGACTTTGAATTGGAATAGATACAAAAATAATCATCCTCCCACTCGGAGTGAAAATGATATATTTTGGGCTTTTTTGCTTCTGCCATAATTGCGGTCTTGTGTGTGTGCGGACTGTCACTCCTGTTGCCACGGAGAACGTCAGCGAAATAGTGCCGACTGCCCACCAGCCACACCCCCACACATGGAGTCACGCCGGCCAATCAAAAAGCTTTGGTGCGTTCAATTGGATTATTCTGGCACGGGAAGATTATGTTGTAGGACATTAACTATAACACTGAATATTGTTGTTCTATTTTTAGACACATCTCGCGATCGACTGGAAATCTCCCAATCGCGAACGACTGGTTGGGCACCCCTACTCTAGGGGGGTCCGGGGGTATGCCGCCCCGGGATGTTTTTTTGTTAACATTTTAAAGTAAAATGCTTCAATCTGGTGCACTTTGAGCGCCCAATTACAGAGATCTGATCTAGGAGGTACAACTTTAAACACCCATATGAAAAAGATCGCTTTGCATTTTAATAATCAAATAAGTATGTGAACACAACCAATAACCTACCATAGCCAATAACAAATAAATGTAACGTATTAGGGCCCGAGCACGGAGCTCTAGGACCCAACGGCGTCCTAGCACGAAGTGCGAGGAACCTATTGTTATTGGTGGTATTATTAGGGCCCGAGCACGGATGTGCTAGGACACGACGGCGTCCTAGCACGAAGTGCGAGGAAACCTATTGTTATTGGTGGAATTATTATTAGGGCCCGAGCACGGAGTGCTAGGACCCCAACGGTGTCCTAGCACGAAGTGCGAGGAACCTATTGTTATTGGTGGAATTCTTCTTCTTCTTATTATAGTGCTGGCGTTTCCTGTTTTTGAGGGCTTTAGAATGCTCACAAAGTTGTATAATTTTGCACGGACGCCAGGACCCGTGAAAAATTCAACATTCTGGAGTCAATGGGTTCAAATTGTCCAAGGTGCTCGCTAGCGCCACCTATGAAAAACCCATTTCGGAATAAATTTACAAAGTCGCACCGTAACTCCGAATGACCTGAAATTTTGCACACATATCCGGGTGGACCTGTTCTACAAATAATCCTCTTGGACCTCTAAGCTCTGCCTACTTTTATTTTTTTCTAATTAGCATAATGTTCAAAACAGTGAAATATTCACTTAAATTTCAATTTTCTATTTTTGAACACCAAACTTCGTATACAGCATCGGCGGAGGGTTATACACATTAACGTAGAAAATGAGCATGTTAACACGATAAATATTGCCGCCATGAATCAAAACGTACTAGCAAAAATGCGGGGCTTAGAAATAAATGCTCATAACTCATCAACAATGTATCCATATATCACAGATTTTGGTGGATAGGTTCAGTCCGTCTTGGAGAATAGGCACACCAAAGCATTTTCATTTTGGACTATAGGGGGCGCCAAAAACACCACCAATTTATAACTCAAGAACGGATGGACGAATTTCTTTTTTTCTTCTTTACACATACTCTCGGGGTGACTATGAACTGAGATTTAAAGTGTCGCAACAAACGCAGAATGTGGGCGTGGCCTATACATTTTCTTTAAATTGCGATAGCATAAAATGAGCTTCGGACGCAAAACTTGGGACACACGTCAGAGTCCACGACCTTTACGACAATGTAAAAAAAAAACGTAATTTTTCAAAAAAACTGCTCACTAGCGCCCCCTATTGTGTGGTAGTCACATATAGTTTCTCAGAACTTCACGAATTTTGACACATAAAGATTTCTCATGGAATTACGGACATATTTCTAATTAGCTTCCATTAGCCCCGCCCCCGAGAAAGTCGGCCATTTTGAAAAATGTGCGTTTTTCATGCATTTTAAGCACATTCTTGCAAACTCCTCCTAGGAAATGATCGGAAAAATTCCAGTCCAGGACAAGTTCAGCCCATATCCAATGTGATGCTAAATTGCGAAGGAATAGTTGATCGCTCAAACGAGGAGCTCGTAAGCCAACGGATAATTTTCCATTTTTGACCATTTACATGTCACAAATGACTCCAAACTACTCCAAACTACTCGCATACAGTTATTCCAATATTCACGAAACGCTGTAG
>NW_011354714.1:0-3376 GCF_000735185.1 Notothenia coriiceps
ACCCATACTACTCATACTGAAGCATATCAAGGAAGTTGAGTATCTGAAGTGTAATTTTTGTGTACTTTCGGGTTAATAATGTGGCCTTTTGGCAGTTTAACTAAAGGTGTGCGGCTGCTGCCGTGAGGAAATATCTGCCTGAAATTACAATGGGGTTTAATGGAGGAATGTTGAACGTTTTCTGTCACTTCATGCCCTCAAAAAGCAATTTGTTTAATTATTTTGCTTAATTATTTGTAATTTTTTAAGCTACGAGATGTTTTCCTACGTTTGTCATGATAAATTATGTCTCAGGAATGTAGGGTTTGGGAATTATGGCAGTTTTAAAAAAATATATGAAGGCAAATTTCAAGATTTTCTATACCCTCTAGCTGTGACATCACGCACTCTAGTTAATGTTAAAATCTGAAGAAAACCTCTAAAACAAGGTCTGAACAATGTTTAATATCTCTAAAAGTGAGAATCAGATTTAAAAGTTGTGTTACACGAATAATGTCAGAAAGATGTGTAACATTTTAAAGTTGGAATGAGGTTTCTGAGTGAAAGTATGAATGAACAGTTACCAGTTGAACTCGCATGAAGATTTGTTGAAGTTGAAGAATTTCTCCATTGACTTCAATGTTAAAAATGTGATGAATTATGGGATGTATCTCTGGAATTATGAAAGTTATGAATGATAAAAGTAATAGCCATCGATTCCCGACCGAGCTGAACGTTTTGATGTTTGTTTGGAGTTTCTGCTATGTTCAATGCGGGAGGAGAAGCGCGGCAAAATAACGGGTGGATTCTTATAATAAGAATAAAGAATTTCGTGCGTAGAAGAACAGATCACTAAATGATCAGATTTACACTAGGTTTCCCTCACAGTGACTCCTCTCACGTGGAACATTTACAGAAAAGGAAAAGTGAGGGACACAATATACAGTATAGGGGGGGAAGTCCTCACAACAATAATCTCCTGAGCACAGCGACCACACTTCAGAGGTTCCGCCCACTGATCTCCGACCTTGTCAGGTATTGAACATTCAATAAAATGAAGAACACAGAATTACTTAACATATAACACAGAATTTGTGTGATTATACAAAATGATTTACAAATAAACCCCACTGCATATTTACAACTGTTACATATGTACAAAAGACACTTGAGGTTTAAAAGAAAAAGCTTCAGGTTTTAGTGAGAAAACCCCCTCTAAAGTTATGTTTGCTGCAAACGGGAAGCGTGAAATACCCAAAGAACTCGAAAATGGTACAGCTGTCATGGATCCTTCCTTTTCTCTTATACTTGTGCAGATATTTACAAAACAACGTCAGTTTAAAAAAAAAAAAGCTTCAATTTTTTTGTGAGAAAACAAGTTCTTTTAGCTGTAAACAGTAGGCTAAGTGTAGATAACCAAAAGTGTTGGAAAATGGTACAGCTGTCATGGATCCTTCCTTTTCTCTTATCATGTGTAGATATGTACAGTCAGTTCTTAAAGAAAAGCTTCCAGTTTTTAATGAGAAAACCCCCACTAAAGTTATTTTAGCTGTAAACAGGAAGGGACGCAGACCCAAAGTCCAGGAGGCGTTTCTTCACATTGATCTGACTTTCAGAGCCATGAATTACCTGACTTGTTCTTTAGGCGGAGGAATAGGAGTGGTAAATCTAGCGTAGGGACATTGTTTTTTTATGAATAGGCCCCTCTCCCGTCTCCAGGGAAACACTTTCAACTCCTGGCAGCAGCCAACAGTTTGGGCACAGAAAGGCCCACTATGGGGTCCTCAGGGGAAGACAACAGATGTTCCTGATCAACTTTGCTCACAGACCAGAAGTGTTTTTCACAGTGCAGATGGATAAAACAAAAGTTGGACACAATTCAAATTTCATGTTTAGCAATATTTATTTGGAAAAATAGTCTTGGCTAATTCCTTCATTCAAAAACGGTAAAGGAGACGGTAACATAACAATTTGTACAGTACAATCCCTCTTAAATAACATTTTCTTTAAAAAAAAGTCCCATTGACCTGAAGTGCCTTTGCAAAATATCATCATTAATTAAAAAAAGCAACTTAAATAATCATAACAAACATCACAAATATACAATACGAAATAAAAATAACACAAAATCATTAAATTAACTTAAATTAAATCATAATTTTAAACTTTTTTCTTGTTTTTTTCTTTCTTTATTTTACAAAATCTGTATCAAAAAGCAACATTTTATTTATTTAATTAAGACAAAAGTTTTCATGTCCCGAAAAGAAACTGAAAAGAGTTGAACAATACTATGTCATAAATGGTTTTGGAGGGCTTAGGGAAGGAAAACGCACTTCAGTGTACACAGCGATCAATACATTACAGTCTTCACAGTGCAGCGATGGGTGCACAGCCCAAAAACAGCTTCGAGAAGAACAGGCCAGTATGGCCAAACATCCACCGTTTGATGCAGTTCCTGCGCTCAGCAACACGTGTGGGTTAGAGAAAAGGCCTGGGTGCAAATGTTGCAAAAACAAAAAAATCGTAGCGTCGCACGTTAGCGCCACGAGACAGTGTCCGTTTATATTTTTTTACTATTTTTACTCCCCGATAAAAGGCAGAACAGAAAGCTAAGTGGCAGTTTACTTTCAACCGTAAACTTTGTATTTATACCCCGCCAGTTCTTATCCCACACGCTGCCTGCGCTTATTTTTTTCCAGTAGAGAACCAGCTCACTCTGAATATCAGTTAAACGTCTCAGTATCAGCAGCAGTCTCAAGGCGGGACACCTCCCCCTAGGGTTTAGAGCAGCATCTGAAGGAGTATTAAAACTCTCCCATAGAGCAAATGAGCAACGGGCAGCCCACTGGTGGCTCGTTACACCTGGAGGGACACGAGAAGACAAAAGAAACGTTAGGGTTTGTTCGACAGACGACCACAGAGAGACGAGTTTCAACACTGAAATGTACAACCGAGTAAAACATCGGAAACTCACCTCAGTTGCAATTATACATTCGTCCTTTTCCTCTGACATCACAAACACAGATTTGTACTTGGTGTCCGCACATGCAGACATTTCTGGGGCGTTCTTTTCTGATGAATCGCTTTAAGAAAGAAAGAAAGACGTGGTTAGTTTTATCGTTCTGATAGCTTCAGTGCTACATTAGCTTCAGTGCTACATTAGCTTCAGTGCTACATTAGCATTAGCATTACATTACATTAAGCTCTTTGAGCACCAGGAAAAGCGCTGTATAAATCACATGTATTATTATTAGAGACCGTCAGACAGATATTTACCATTTTAATCGTTTGCTGCGTTTCTCCTCAAACTCAAACGAGTCGTGGGATTGGCACTTGTCTTCGCTGGCCGCCTCCAGCATGGCTTCCTTCGCCGCCTGCTCGTAGTTGACCTCCTGTA
>NW_011354715.1:0-1514 GCF_000735185.1 Notothenia coriiceps
CAGTACCACTGGGTTTCAGTGAATAAATACCTTTCACAAGTATCTGTACGAAGACTAGGTAAGAGTTTAGTCAGATAAGGGACATACTGTAATGAGTTAGTTGAGCATGGGGAGTCACCAATTGTAGCCACTAGTTGCATAGTGTAAAGGTTTGGTGTATGTTACCTCAATTTGGTTATCTCGGTTGCTAGATCTTTGTGGTTTGATATGGCTAACATTGTGGAAGATTTTGTTCAGTGTCCCTCGGATGAGTTGTTGGAGCAATGTACAAAGGAGCAGTTGGTGAAGATTGCTCATTATTACTCTGTTGATGTTGACTCCAAACAAAGGAAACCCTGAAAAGTGCTAAAGGCTCATTTGCTAGACTGTGCGGTACTGATGGACAGGGGAGGTAAGAGCATTGTAACTAATTCTGTGTCTGGCTTGACATTTGAACAACAGAAATAATTGTTGATTTTGAGGTTAGAACAAATGAAACTGGATTTGTAACTGCAAAAATTGGCTTTGATTAGGGCAGGAAAATGTCTGCATCGGCTTTGAATGAGGAACTTGTAAGTTCACGCTTTGATGTTGCATTTACTAAGTCATTTACTGTTGTTGCCAACGTTTAATGAAAATGATATAGACACTTTTTTTGTCTGTTTGAGCGTGTTGCTGATTCAAGGGGCTGGCCTGATGAGGACAGAACTTTAATGTTGCAGTGTGTGTTTACGGGTAAAGCACAAGAAGCCTACTCCGCTTTATCTTCTGAAGCCTGTACAGTTTATGATATGGTGAAATTGTCTGTTTTGAAGGCTTATGAGTAGGTGCCTGAGCAGTCAGTCTCTCTCTCCTCTTGGGTTGCTTGGCTCTACTGGACCTTGGTTTGTTTGTTTTTGCTTTATATACTGACACATGTTCACACACCCACACACTACACACATTACTGATTAATTGACTTCATAGTTAATTTATTTAAATAAATGCAATTTAATTGGATATGAATCATGTGTGGTCTTTATAATAATGTTGTGTCCACCCCTTTTTCAAGAATCAATAATTATTTCTGTTGTTCAAATGTTAAGCTAGACACATAATTAGTTACAATGCTCTTACCTCCCCTGTCCATCAGTACCTCACAGTCTAGCAAATGAGCCTTTATAATACATTTCAGGGTTTCCTTTGTTTGTTTGGAGTCAACATCAACAGAGTAATAATGAGCAATCTTCACCAACTGCTCCTTTGTACATTGCTCCAACAACTCATCCGAGGGACACTGAACAAAATCTTCCACAATGTTAGCCATATCAAACCACAAAGATCTAGCAACCGAGATAACCAAATTGAGGTAACATACACCAAACCTTTACACTATGCAACTAGTGGCTACAATTGGTGACTCCCCATGCTCAACTAACTCATTACAGTATGTCCCTTATCTGACTAAACTCTTACCTAGTCTTCGTACAGATACTTGTGAAAGGTATTTATTCACTGAAACCCAGTGGTACTGGAAGGCAACTGTATACACAGCG
>NW_011354717.1:0-323 GCF_000735185.1 Notothenia coriiceps
CGAGTCGTTTCTATGGACAAGGACTACCATGTGGATTGTTACCACTGTGAGGTGAGACGCTCCCTACCACACACACACACACACACACACACACACACACACACAGTCACACACACAGTCACACACAGGGGGGTATGAGTAAGAGCAGTCTAGCACGAATGAGTTCAGACTACAGGCAATTCCTTATCGCTGTGTGTGATTCAACATTTCAGGCTGTTGTGAATAGCACAGAAAATATTTACATGCACAGTTCACACACACACACACACACACACACACACACACACACACACACACACACACACACACACACACACACACAC
>NW_011354718.1:0-387 GCF_000735185.1 Notothenia coriiceps
GTGTCTGGGTCAAATGTGACCAAAACGTATGATTTTGTTGTTATTACTTGAAAAGTGAAAAAATAGTATTGCTACAGTACTACCTCTTTGTGTTGCATTGGAGCTCTTTAGCTGTGTTTTTTGTATGTCAGGACATTTATTAAGACTGCTATATTGTATTCAGTAAATGCACTTTGTGATGTGCCTGGTTAAAAAAAAAACCTGAATATTTGACTTCTAAAGCAAAAAAATGTAATGCTACAACTGTGCACTTTTTTTTCAGATTTTGCAAAATTAATGCTAATTTGTTGTGTTTTTATGCACTTTTCGACCTACCTTTGTTAGATGAACAATGAATAAAAATTGCATGTTTTTCATCGCAGTAATATGTGTTTGTTTAAAATGTGT
>NW_011354719.1:0-6691 GCF_000735185.1 Notothenia coriiceps
AACGCTGGTATTGTTTTCACCTATTGAGTCTGCATGTGTGTGTCATCATGGCAATGTGGTCCTGAAGACACACAGAGGTGCTTTTGAGTATGTTTAAATGCATGTGGACAGATTTTGTCAATCNAAATCTGTCCACATGCATTTAAACAGGCAAAGTACTCAAAACCACCTCTGTGTGTCTTCAGGACCACATTGCCATGATGACACACACATGCAGACTCAATAGGTGAAAACAATACCAGCGTTGCTTTAGCAGCTGGTAATAATGGCTCTGAATTCGCTAAGAGTGACAGTTTAAAAAGTATGCAGTTACCTAATTCATTATCTCTTGTGCGCTAACCTATTATTTAATGTGCTTCAAAACGACATGAATATCGCCTTCATCAGTGACCGGTCCACCCCAGGATCTGACCATACGATGGCAACCATCGTGGTCGAGGGAAACAAATGAATGAGCAAGCATTCTGCGTTAAATGTGTTCATACTGTTTGAAACAATGACTGTCGGCAGTGTAAACATCTTTGTTACATATTTTGTAAAATTGATGTGTGTGATCTGCAGATTGGTGGCCATTGAGAGTTTGTTAATGTTAGCTTTACAAAAACGTTACAGATTGTACATATTTGGCACTGGTTTTAAATATGCAAAGGCCTCTAACTTTGTTGTGATGGCAGCATTTATTTGCTGTGTCCCCATTTCCCATGGTAATATGGCTAATTTGTTTATTTATTATTTGTGGGGCAATTTAAATTTGTGTTATTTATCTTTTTTTTCAAGATTTAAATGAAGCTCAGCGCAAGTTCTTTCAGGAAGACTGGGTGTATATACATTCACTCCACAGCTGCATATAATCAGCTCATCAAAGGCGTTCTCTTTAACCTATTACATTTCATCTCATTCTCCAGCAGCCAATCAACGTGCTGCAGCCAAACTATAAAATGGTTCTCCTCTCTGCTGCAGTCATCTGTGATTTCAGGTGTTCATGCACCTTATCATATGGCATGTGTCAATAAATGTTAAAACAAAATGAATTCTCTCCTGATTGAAACATCATGTGTTGAAATAAACAACTGCAGTTCAAAATAAAAAGGTGAATTGCCTAATATTTTTGTTGTGGAATCAATTAATTTCTTTCTTTAAAGGCAAAAACATGAAAAAGCTCAGAAAAAAACTATTGAATACAATATATTTGGAGCAACTTAATTTATAAATGGTTGTCAACTTAAAAACGTGTGTTCACAATGATGGCAATTAAGTAAATACAACTTTAAATTTCTTTTAAATCATGTGGTAAAACTAGTTGGAACAACTTAATCTTTTGAGTAATCAACTTCAAAACTTATGTTTATGCTACCAATTATTAAGTAAGTGGTAATTAAAAACTCCTCTGATTTTAGAAGAAAAGCCTTCTCCCCTAACTCAAATAACTTTGTTGCTTTAAGACAATTTCGTTAGAAGTTGTCTTAACTCAATAAACATCGATGCAAACTGTTGCGTTGATTTTCTTTGTTGAGCCAAGGCATTTGTTTTTAGAGTGTATGGGCGTCTAGGTTACTTGTCAAGATATCTCTTTTTATTTTATTTCTTTCCTTGTCCCTCCCTCTTTTTTATGTTCTTAGTTTGGCAGGGAATGGGTACTTCAATGATTGCTGGCACTGAGCTTCAATTACCTGTAGAGTTCTCTCTGACTTCTGAAATCCGTGCAGGGATTTCTTAATGTCTGAGAAATACTACTTTGAGCAACAAATCCTCACTCTGATGCGCAGGAGGGACATAACCAGCGGGTGGTTACTCTGACAGCATGACAAGTCTGGGTTTACTGTAATTTCCCCAAACCTCTACAGTAATGATTGCCTATTTACAGCCACACAATCATACAATCTTGAATGCATCTTTCTCAATGTGAATGTCAAATTGCATAGTTGAATGCATTGAAGCAGTGATTGGTACGACACAACAGGTGCAGGTGAAGTTAATCAGGCATCTTTACAGACTACCGTGAGCAGATACTTGTAACATGTGGGCATTTAAGCTTTAAACACACCTGGACCCTCCTCTCTGCATTCATCAGTGAAAAGTCAAATGTCTTGAGCTCACAGTGGATCATCAAGCTTATTCAGGTGATCTGTTGCAACCTCAACAGCGTATTGGGAATTATATCGCTCATAAATATGACCATCCCCCCGAATCATCTGCATGTTCTTCCTAGCTCATGATCTTTTTATGGCGTACTCATGAGCCCATTTTTCAGCATGCAATAGAAATGTGCCAACATTAGACAGCATCACTTTCTCTGGGACCTAATCCCTGCCTTCCTGAAAGCTGTTTATATAATTACCCATTCTCTCTAAAAGATGGGATGAGGGAGCCCTGCGCCTATGTGTGAAAGAGAGGGGAGAGTGTGTGAGTGCATGAGAGAGAGAGAGCGAGGTGACTTAAACAGAGGAGTTAAATATATGCCATCAGACAGACAGCCGGCAGCTAGGGACCAAAGTTAATGGTATTTTATGCCACTGGGTATCTCACATTGCAATGAGAGGGAAAGAAGGAAAACAAAACAAAACTGTAATGCTGAGCATAATTTAATAATGCAGTATAATAAATATTTAAGGGGAGTACGTCTGTCAGCGTTTAAATTGTGGATGGAACATTATTATGCTATCAGTGATGAATATGCTTTAGTGACTAGATGGGAAAGCAATGATTGAAATTTATGTTCAATTGCAAAATGCAATTTCAGAAACTATTTTGTAGCAAATTTAGTTCACAATACGCATATCAGTAGTTATCTTAAGAATGAGTTTTTATGTGATGTGTGACTTTGGATATAATTCATCCTGCTTTGGCTTAAAACCCTGATATGTTCACTATGCTATTATTTATTCCATGTATACGTCCAGTCAGTGCTTGAATTGGAATAAAAAAGGTGCCAGTACTCTAAATCAGCAACAAGTATTTGGCACAAAGTCATAGTATATCCTATAATGCTGGTGGGTTTGTCTCTTTACTGTATATTTTAGAAAGGCTCACTGTACTTAAACAAAATGACTCAGGGTGCATCTGAGATTAGAGGGGGTGCAGTGGTAAAGTGCTATTTTTATAAGTGGGGAGTGGACCTGACACCCTCTAGTCTAGGGGGGTCCGGGGGCATGCTCCCCTGGGAAATTTTTTTTTTAAATATTGAAGTTAGATGCATCAATCTGGTGCACTTTGAGAGCAAAATGAAGAGATATATGGATACCTCTCAACATCCATAATGAAACAACTGTAAACAGATTTACTTTTTCTGTTTCATTATGGATGTTGAGAGGTATCCATATATCTCTTCATTTTGCTCTCAAAGTGCACCAGATTGATGCATCTANATAAGGTGCATGAACACCTGAAATCACAGCTGACTGCACGAGAGAGGAGAACCATTTTATAGTTTGGCTGCAGCACGTTGATTGGCTGCTGGAGAATGAGGTGAAATGTAATAGGTTAAAGAGAACGTCCGTGATGAGCTGATTATATGCAGCTGCGGAGTGAATGTATATACACCCAGTCTTCCTGAAAGAACTTGCGCTGAGCTTCATTTAAATCTTGAAAAAAAAGATAAATAACACAAATTTGAATTGCCCCACAAATAATAAATAAACACTTTAGCCATATTACCATGGGAAATGGGGACACAGCAAATACATGCTGCCATCACATCGAAGTTAGAGGCCTTTGCATATTTAAAACCAGTGCCAAATATGTAAAATCTGTAAAGTTTTTGTAAAGCTACAGAAACAAACTCTCAATGGCCACCAATCTGCAGATCATACACATCAATTTGACAAAAGATGTAACAAAGATGTTTACACTGCCGACAGTCGTTATTTCAAACAGTATGAACACATTTAACGCAGAATGCTTGCTCATTCATTTGTTTCCCTCGACCACGATGGTTGCCATCGTATGGTCAGATCCTGGGGTGGACTGGTCACTGATGAAGGCGATATTCATGTCCTTTTGAAGCACATTAAATAATAGGTTAGCGCATAAGAGATAATGAATTAGGTAATTGCATACTTTTCAAACTGTCACTCTTAGCTAATTCAGAGCCATTATTACCAGCTGCTTAAGCAACGCTGGTATTGTTTTCACCTATTGAGTCTGCATGTGTGTGTCATCATGGCAATGTGGTCCTGAAGACACACAGAGGTGGTTTTGAGTACTTTGCCTGTGTGTCTTCAGGACCACATTGCCATGATGACACACACATGCAGACTCAATAGGTGAAAACAATACCAGCGTTGCNCATGTTGATGAAGAAGAGGGACATGGAGAAGAGCGACCACATGGTTGATGTAGACAAAAGAGACGATGGAGAAGATGGGGGAACACATGTGATGTATAAAAGAGACCATGGACCAAGAGGGACACATGATTGATGTAGAAGAGACCATGAGGAAGAGGGGACACGATGTTTGATGGAAGAAGAGACACATGGGAGAAAGAGGACCACATGTGATGAAGGAAGAGACAATGGAGAAAGGGACACATGTTGATGTAGGAACGACGACATGGAGGAAGAGGGACACATGTTGACCTGTAGAAGAGACCATGGAGTTAATGAGGGGAACCGAGCCATGTTGATGAAGAAGAGAACGTGGAGAAGAGGCCACATGTTCATGTAGAAGAGACAGAAGATGGAGAAAGGACACATGGTTGATGGAGAACGAATAGGCGAGGACAGATGAAGAAGAGGGCTCGGAACATGTTGGATGTTAGAAAAGACATGGATGAAAGAGGGGGGACCACAGTGGTTGTATGAAGAAGAGGTACATGGAGAGAGGGGACACATGTTGCATGAAGAGAACCAATGGAGAAGGAGGGGACACATGTTGAGTGTAAGAGAGAATATGAAGAAGAGGGGAACACATGTTGATGTAGAAGAGACATGGGAAGAAGAGGGGACACATGTTGAGTAGAAGAGACATGTAAGAAGAGGGGACACAATGTTGATGTAGTAAGAGACATGATGAAAGAGGGGTACACATGGTGTGGATGTAGAGCAGAGACATTCGACAGAAGAGGGGACACATGGTTGATGTAGAAGAGACATGAAGGAAGAGGGGACACATGTTGATGTAGAAGTAGGACCATGGAAGAAGAGGACACATGTTTGATATAGAAGAGTACATATTGACAGAAAGAGGTTGACAATCATTTGATGTAGAAAAGGAGACATGAAGGATAGAGGGTGACACATGTTGATCTGTATGGAAGGAGACATGAAGAAGATGGGGGAGCACAGTTGTTGATGTAGAATGAACATGGAAGAGAAGAGGGGACACAGTGTTTGATGTAGAAGAGACCATGAAGAAGAGGATTTTTGCATAATAGAGGACCCGTTTAATCAGGGTTTTCTTTTCCTGTGGGTTCTCTGGTTTGTTTTGAATGGTCGCCTCTCCATTTGACTCCTTTGGTTTACTTCTGGAACATAATGACCTATTGTACACTCTAAAAACAAATGCCTTGGCTCAACAAAGAAAATCAACGCAACAGTTTGCATCGATGTTTATTGAGTTAAGACAACTTCTAATGAAATTGTCTTAAAGCAACAAAGTTATTTGAGTTAGGGGAGAAGGCTATTCCTCTACAATCAGAGGTGTTTTTAATTACCACTTACTTAATAATTGGTATTATAAACACAAGTTTTGAAGTTGATTACTCAAAAGATTAAGTTGTTCCAACTAGTTTTACCACATGATTTAAAAGAAATTTAAAGTTGTATTTACTTAATTGCCATCATTGTGAACACACGTTTTTAAGTTGACAACCATTTATAAATTAAGTCGCTCCAAATATATTGTATTCAATAGTTTTTTTTCTTAGCTTTTTCATGTTTTTGCCTTTAAAGAAAGAAATTAATTGATTCCACAACAAAAATATTAGGCAATTCACTTTTTATTTTGAACTGCAGTTGTTTATTTCAACACATGATGTTTCAATCAGGAGAGAATTCATTTTGTTTGAACATTTATTGACACATGCCATATGATAAGGTGCATGAACACCTGAAATCACAGCTGACTGCAGGAGAGAGGAGAACCATTTTATAGTTTGGCTGCAGCACGTTGATTGGCTGCTGGAGAATGAGGTGAAATGTAATAGGTTAAAGAGAACGCCTGTGGTGAGCTGATTATATGCAGCTGCGGAGTGAATGTATATACACCCAGTCTTCCTGAAATAACTTGCGCTGAGCTTCATTTAAATCTTGAAAAAAAAGATAAATAACACAAATTTAAATTGCCCCACAAATAATAAATAAACAAATTAGCCTTATTACCATGGGAAATGGGCACACAGCAAATAAATGCTGCCATCACAACAAACTTAGAGGCCTTTGCATATTTAAAACCAGTGCCAAATATGTAAAATCTGTAAAGTTTTTGTAAAACTACATAAACAAACTCTCAATGGCCACCAATCTGCAGATCACACACATCCATTTTACAAAAGATGTAACAAAGATGTTTACACTGCCGACAGTCATTGTTTCAAACAGTATGAACACATTTAAAGCAGAATGCTTGCTCATTCATTTGTTTCCCTCGACCACGATGGTTGCCATCGTATGGTCAGATCCTGGGGTGGACCGGTCACTGATGAAGGCGATATTCATGTCCTTTTGAAGCACATTAAATAATAGGTTAGCGCA
>NW_011354719.1:7069-7457 GCF_000735185.1 Notothenia coriiceps
CCAGGGCTTGAATTGGAATAAAAAAGGTGCCAGTACTCTAAATCAGCAACAAGTATTTGGCACAAAGTCATAGTATATCCTATAATGCTGGTGGGTTTGTCTCTTTACTGTATATTTTAGAAAGGCTCACTGTACTTAAACAAAATGACTCAGGGTGCATCTGAGATTAGAGGGGGTGCAGTGGTAAAGTGCTATTTTTATAAGTGGGGAGTGGACCTGACACCCTCTAGTCTAGGGGGGTCCGGGGGCATGCTCCCCTGGGAAATTTTTTTTTTGAAATATTGAAGTTAGATGCATCAATCTGGTGCACTTTGAGAGCAAAATGAAGAGATATATGGATACCTCTCAACATCCATAATGAAACAACTGTAAACAGATTTACTTTTTC
>NW_011354719.1:7495-15076 GCF_000735185.1 Notothenia coriiceps
CACACACACACACACACACACACACACACACACACACACACACACACACACACACACACACACACACACACACACACACACACACACACACACCTTATCACCTGAATCTCCTCCTAGAGCACCATTGTGTTATTTTTAACCAAATACCTCTCAGAGGGGCGTGGGGAGGGGCTCCTTATTTTCATCTAAAATAACAGACAGAGAATCAGCACTTTGGAAACAGGGCTGAAACAGAGGGGATTATGGGATACTGCAATGATCTGTTTGGTATTTGGAGCCAAACACTTCAGAGACATGTTTGTATATATATCTGAGACCTATTATATATTGATGAAAACTAGTATAATAGGGGACCTTTAATAAAAACCATTGATAATCAGAATCAAATGTAAAACAGATTTTGTTGCAGCAAAGTGATTTCGTATTTAACTGAATTGTATCCACAGCATTGGAAACAGGATGATTCAGGAAGTTAAGAAATGTCAGGACCAAAAAGAAAACACATATCGCATGAGAGGTTGATGTGGACCTAATCAAAGTGACTGCTAGTGGACGAGCAAACAAACACAACCCTTTGATGTAAGTCTGCCTTTATTTTTGCCCTTGCCATTGAGATTAAGGAAAATGAGATTGCTTTCATGCCTTTGCAAATATCTTCATGTTAGGAATTAATTTTCCTTGGCCCAAGATGCAATGAATAATAAATTGGTAGAAAAGTTCCCCATCTGTGAAGATGGTTAGGAAGCATGAATCTCTTGAGTAAAAAAAGATCATAACGTTTTAGTGACTGCAAATCTGAAAACTGTGTATCTCAGTATATTAGATATGTTTGGTAGCGGATAATACCAGAGTGTAAATGCTGCTGTTACCTGTAAATAAGTCAAAAAATGTATCAAGTAGCATCAAATGGATCAATTTCAGAACACCAATACAATTCATTACAACACTGTACTAGTTGAGCTGAACAACGCCATGGAAAGATGCCAGTGTAAATGTCCGTTCAACTGTTATATTTCTCCGGATGATGCAAATTATCAGTCCTGTATTCAAACTGGATTATGTTGGCCCTTGTAGGCTTGTAAGTAGGTCCGGTGGTCAAAATGGATTTCACATTTTAATGGGCTTATAAAACCACGGGGCAGTTGGTTTTCCCACGGTGGCGTTGCTGTTGTATATGCAAACTGGGATGCCACTTAACACCGCAGTTTTCATAATGCTGGACAATAATTACTGTTAATTTGTCCGCAAAACAGTTTGATCTCCCATGGTTGTTGTACCCTGCGTCTATAAGGGCCAATTACAGAGCAATGAAATGGCCCAACTAAGAAGGCATGAGATAGCCCAATAGATGTGTTATAGAAACTAAGAAGAAACCATTTTGAATAATCACCCAGGTAATTTACATGTTGTCCTGCCATGCTGAAATAAACATTACTGATGGCTTTGTTATTATTAATAAGATAACACTTTTCATTTTGCTCAAATAATTCTAAATGTAGGACGTAGTTTACCTCACTTAACCTCTTATATTTGACTTCCTCTCAGACAGAGTGTAACGCTTGATTTCTTTTTTTTTACTGTGGGATTTAGAGAAGAAAGAAATGTTGTGGCTGGAGTGAGATATGGTGTCACATATTTGCAAATGTGAGAAGCTTTGCAGTCTCAGCAAAGTGGGCTCAGCCTGGGAATATATTTTGTAGCTCATAGAGGAGCTCACACTCGTATATTTTTTGTCACATCGTTAGAATTTCTATACAGGGCAGATTTATTTACCTTCCAGTAATTAAAAAATGTTTGTTCCCATAGTTATGTGCATTTTATATGTCAGTCACAATGCTGGTGCACAGTGTAACCTCTTTTTAAATGTGTTTGGTTACAGTGCATGTAGACAAAGAAGATGTCTGATCCATCTGCTAACGTTTTTAACAATTTATCAAATCATTCACACGCAGCAATGTGAAAATACTTTTGTTGATAACATGATCAAATCCAATAAAAAATCTCGTAAAAAAACCAAATAGAATGATCATTTGAGACTAACCCCATCTGCAGATTTGTGTTTGTTGTAAATAACGTTTGTAATTTAAAGCCTCATTGATTTATAACAAATCTCAGCTAAGCCAGCTGTTGAGTAAACACTGCAGGTTGTGGGTTTTTCAATAATGATGACGTAGGAATTTGGGACGATCAATAACCAGAATAACATACAGCTCAGTGGCAAACTCTCTACGAATTTGATCTGAAGAGAGCTCATTCTCAGTTTCTGTGTCAAAGCGCTGCTGGGTGTGACTTGAGAGAGCGAAACATCTGTGGCATCCATCAGTGCTCCTGACATGACTTTGTGTCCTAGTGCGGTTTAATCATCGCAATCCCCAACCCCCCACCCCGCGTTAACTCATCCAGTTTGACTGAGACCTTCCCCCCACCCAAATTACTGCGCTAGACTATCGTGTAATTCCTTCTTGCTAAAGGCAGATCAAAATGTTTTCAACTGTAAGATATTTTTATCCACCAACCAGCCAGAGTGTTAATTATTTCAAATATTCATACATTAAAGTAAATCCCTCTTTGAATTGGCAGAGTGCCGCATGCAGCACTCTCTGACACAGCGGTAATGGCTGAACCATCACAGTGGTATTACCTCCACATGTGAATCCCCTCATTATCCTAAGCTGAGCACTGAAAACGGGTGTTATCACGATTTTTAGAGGGCTGATAAGCATAGTGGAGCTCATATTTAGCATTGGGTGTACAACACCTATTATTAAGAGCATTGGTTGCATGTTAACACATCAGTAGCTGCTTAATAGTGAGGTGTGGTTATGATAATGGTTGATGATTAATCACAGATGCTGTCACAAGGGACTGTTTGTTTACGCAAATAGGGCAGCTATTCAAAATGCCACAAGGGATTTCCGCATCGCATCCCTAGCTCGTTATACTAAAGTGATTAATACTAAATAAAGCATGCATAAATTAAGTCTTAAGTAATTTGATAGTAAAATACACTTCATGTGGACATTTCAAGATATTAACAAATCTGAATGTGAAGTGGAAGTAAGCAGAAAGTTCCACTCCTTTTTAAGTTTCTAACTTTCGAGAACATACTAGATACGTATGAAAAGTGTATTATTAGTTAGCCCTCACTTCCTCATGTTGGGCTTAAGGTCCTTGAAAATCAGAAGGCTTGAGTTGAGTGTGAGCTACATTACATTTTAGTAGTCGGTTTCAACGATTTTACAGCAGTGATGAAACGAGGACAGATGGGTCACACCTCCACAGAATGTTTGTTGGAAATTTTTTTTACTTTTTCTATCAACATTTTATAAGATGGGGTTAGAATGGTAGGTGAACGTGACATTTGGAAAAGGGCCTTTTTAACCAACACCCAGGCGTTCAAGATGTAAAGGTCTAATCGAAAAAAATACTCTTGTGGAATATATTTCTAGACTTTTACAGGCTGGTTGGCTGACCATAAAAGGTTCAAACCCCATTTAGGTTGCTTTGTTTAGCATACCAAGGTGCTCATATGCTCACAATGAAACTGCTAACACTATGTTGGCCACTTTTACCATTGTAGTTTAGTGAGTTAGCATACTAGCATTTCCATTGTTAGCAAAGAAAAAGCCATTAGTTTGACTGGCCATAAACCAAAGCATTAGATTTATCAAACTTTGATGTGGTGTTGGCTCTAGATGAAACAAAATACTATAAATAATATTTAGGGAAACATGAATGTCCGCGAAACATTTGATGGTATTCAACTGTTTAGACATTTAATAAAAACAAAAAAGTCAACATTGAGGTGGCGCTAAAGGAAAGGTTATGGGGTCACTAACGTCTGTCAGATTCATTCTTTGGTGACCATGAAAGTCTTTACAAACATATGGTTATCAATTGAATACTTGATGAAATATTTTAAAGTGGAAGATAGAATGACTTACCAACGATGTCATCCCTAAAGCCACATACTAGATTGGCTTACTCAACAAAAAAGATGAAGAAGAAAGTCATTTGGGACTCTTTTTTCTACGTGTAAGCATCTTTATATAAGGTGATGTTGGAGATATTATGCGATGGGGTGGAAGGTAAAGGGAATGTTTAATCAACACCTAAGGGTTCAAGACTTATAGGTCTTATAGTACCATCCTTGTGTTGATTACACATGATGATGAATGCTGGTTTGTATTGTGCTATAATGGCTGCACACTGAAACATCAAGAAGCAGCTCATTATAACTTCAGACTGAACAACAGATATTTTAATAGCTTGTAATGGCAGAGTGGAATCATTGTGAAACAGACCAAGTGAAACGGGAAGATAAGGATTGCAATTAATGTAGAAGAGAAGAAGCCTGAAGTCTACTGTACAAAAAGTAATTCATCCACCTCTGGCAATCAACAACTCACTAATTGCTGTTGAAAATGACCCACGCTCAGGCAGATTGTTTATTGAGCAACTAATCTATGCTCCTAAGGCAAAAGACGGAAGGAGAACTTGATCAATGTCCCATCACTAGCCAGAGTCTTTTAACCACACATACAGGAGTAGGGAATAGACTCCTCCCAGCACATAACATGTGTAGAAAAAGGTCTCCATTAATCAATCCCATTACCATGTGGGGGGTTTGGTGACATTGGAACAAGCTAGGATATGCTGCTCACAGTATGGGGTACTTAAAGCAATACTCTTTGAAATTCTATTCTGGGTATAAGTTTCCGTCTTATCTGTGAATGAAATATTAACCTCCAGACCGTTGGCTAAGTGTTTCATAAATATTGCATGGTGTGGAAGAAGTAATTGGTTCTCCCATCTATAATGGCTGTCACCCTGGCCTACAGAAAAGTAAATGGCTGTGCAGAAGATGGCAGTAAGGCACATAATATAATTTCATCCATAGAAAGGCACTTAATAGTTTGTGATTGTAGAGGTATTTTCCAAAGTGCAACATATCCATTTCAGGGGGAAAAGATTATTAGCTGTAATAAGACAGTGGACGAATTTCCATAACATCTTTAAAAAAACAAAACAGGAAATAATTACATTTGTTTCAAGTGACTGTGTGGGAGGATATATCAACGTTTTAAAATTCATTTAGGAAGCAAGCAGATGATATTAGAATTAGAAAAGGGAAGATTTTATGGATTAGCCCAGCACTCTGAAGCTGGTGGATGTGTCCTTGTCGCTGCCCCAGTATCTCTGACTTGTCTATTCAATAGTGCAGATCAATATTCTAATGTGAGTGGTGTCTCAATTATATCAATGCTTGAAAAATCGTTCTTTAACAGGTTCCCTCTTCATCTTCCAGTGATCCAAAATATAAAAGATGAGGTCGCAGAAGGACTAGGGGTCTTGTCACCTTGTTATGATAAGATCAGGTGTCTTAAATTCCCTTAAAAAGAAACCGATGAAAGCAGAGCGTTTACAATCTTTTCAAAGAACAACCATGAAGCAACGTTTTCTGCACAGACCACTGAAGGGATAACCACTACTTTCCATGATTTAAGCAAAACCAATGAAAATGCAAATGATAATCATTATTATTGTATTTGTTTGAATTTGTCAGACAGTTTATAGATTTGTTATCTTCACGGTCATCTGTATATTTGTCTCTCTAAAGCTGGTTTATTTCTATTCTATTTTGAGATGTTTATATTGTATGTGCAATGCCTTGTTTTGTTGTATGCTGCTGCAACAAAAACATTTTTGCAGGAGCTCCAACAAGCCGTTTAGGACAGAGAGTGAAAACCGGTGAATACACCCACCTACTTTACAGAGATGCTGTATGAGAAACCAATGTGAGTTTGGAAAATTGCATGATATAAATCTATTCTAGTAGACCTCAACAATGGAATTATGATCAGTGGAAATGGCCATGACATGGGACCTTTGATGGAAACAATAATATTTTCTTATGAAAGAAATGTAAGTTATGTTGACATGGCTGCTAGTCTTTAACCAACAGTGGAAGTTATTTAATTGGGAGAGGGACCTCATGAACAAAACACTTAATTGAGCTTGAAAGAAGTGAAGATCTCAAGCAGGCTCATTGGGACCGACAGCCAGGATGGGGTAATACATGTGCACAGTCGAACACACAATACAAAAATGATCCGTTGGAAAATTACATAATAACGGGCTTGTAAAGACATTTTGAAAAAGGTAAGTGCCCAATTGGAAGTTAATGCAACCAAAAAAGTCATATCATGTGTTAAATTTGTGCAAAGCTTATCTGGCATGTACAGAAATGACACTTTAGCCAACATTAGGTGGGAGTCGAATTGGAAGCTAAACAACAGTGGATAGATTTTCCACGAATAAAGAGAAGGAGAAACCACTGCCTGAATTCTCCTCTGGAAATCATTCCGTCCTGTTAAATGGTGGGTTATATTCACCGGTTTTTCCCACTCTCTGTCCTAAACGGCTGTTGGAGCTACTGCAAAAATGTTTTCTTGTTGCAGCAGCAATACAACAAAACAAGGCATTGCAACATACAATATAAACATCCAAATAGAAATAGAAATAAACCAGCTTTAGAGAGACAAATATACAGATGACCGTGAGGATAACAAAATCTATAAACTGTCTGACAACAATTCAAACAAATCAATAATAATGGGGGGATTATCATTGCATTTCATTGGTTTTGCTTAAATCATGGAAAGTAGTGGTTATCCCTTCCAGTGGTCTGTGCAGAAAACGTTTGCATTCATGGTTGTTCTTTGAAAAGATTGTAAAAACGCTCAATACATTCATCGGTTTATTTTTAAGGGAATTAAGACACCTGATCTTATCATAACAAGTGACAAAGACCCCCTAATCCTCCTGGCGACCTCATTTTTTATATTTTGGATCACTGGAGATGAATTCGGAGCGATGAATAGGGAACCTGTAATAGAACGATTTTTCCAAGCATTAGATATAATTGAGACACCACTCACATTAGAAATATTGATCCTGCACTATTGAATAGACAAGTCAGAGATACTGGGGCAGTGACAAGGACACATCCACCAAGCTTCAGAAGTGCTGGGCTAATCCATAAAATCTTCCATTTTCTATTCTACATATCATCTGCTCTGCTTCCTAAAATGAATTTTAAAACGTTCGGATATATCTCCCCACGACCAGTCACTTGAAACAAATCTAATTATTATCCTGTTTCTTTTTTTAAAGATGTTATGGAAATTCGTCCACTGCTTATTACGCTAATAATCTTTTCCCCCTGAAATGGATAGTTTGCACTTTGGAAGTACCTCTACAATCACAAACTTTAAGTGCCTTTCTATGGATGAATTAATATGGTGGCCTTACTGCCATCTTCTGCACAGCCATTTACTTTTCTGTAGGCCGGGGTGAACAGCCAATTATAGATGGGAGAACCAATTACTTCTTCCACACCATGCAATATTTATGAAACACTTAGCCAACGGTCTGGAGGTTTAATATTTCTTTTTTTTTCCCCCCCAAAATTCACAGATAAGCGACGAAAACTTATAACCCAGAATAGAAATTTCAAAGAGTATGCTTTAAAGTACCCCATACTGTGAGCAGCAATATCCTAGCTTGTTCCAATGCGTC
>NW_011354719.1:15089-21607 GCF_000735185.1 Notothenia coriiceps
GACAGTTTATAGATTTGTTATCTTCACGGTCATCTGTATATTTGTCTCTCTAAAGCTGGTTTATTTCTATTCTATTTTGAGATGTTTATATTGTATGTGCAATGCCTTGTTTTGTTGTATGCTGCTGCAACAAAAATGTTTCCCAAATTGGGATGAATAAAGTACATCATATCTTATTTTATTATCAATAAATATTATTCATGAATCTACCATAACGATTAGAAGCTCTAGACAGAAGTCTTCACCCTCATCCAGAACTCTTTTGTATTTATAGGCGTTAAAATAATGTTGAAACTGAGCCTAACCTTACCTTATTTTAATTTTATTTTTCTCTTATAAGTATTATATGTCTGTATGCAATTATATCAACAAAGAGGGAGTTGTCTTAAAGGGCCCATGTCATGCTTTTCCGGTTATTACCCGTCTCCTTGTGTGTTATGAAGGTTTTTCTGCATGTAAACGGTCTGCAGAGTCACAAACCCTCAAAGTACATTGTTTACTTCCTGGGTACTGTGACGTGTGAACACCCAGAGGCCACACCCTCTGCCAGCATGAGGGTGTGGCCTAAATAACAACAGTTGTAGGTTCAGTTTGGTTAGTTAGCGGACAAACTTGTTACTGTGATGTAGATAAATGATGCAGTTCTAACATCTGAAATGTAAGAGCGATACTAAATAAAAATGTTCCACTGTGAAACCGTCTGCTCTAGTCTAGTTTGGGACGGTGGATCAGGTCTATCACGTTGGTTTGTCTCACTTTCAGGATCGGACTCCGGCTCAAACAGATACGGCTGTACCAACGCCATTGTAAAACTGATGTTCCGCTCAGAGCTGATAAAAGCACTGTGTTAAACATGGGCGGAGCCTCTCTGGTGGTTGACTAATCAGAACAGAGTGAACGAGCTGACCAATCAGAGCACACTGGGTGGGGGGGGCAGGAGCTCCAACAAGCCGTTTAGGACAGAGAGCGAAAACCGGTGAATACACCTACTTTACAGAGATGCTGTATGAGAAACCAATGTGAGTTTGGAAAATTGCATGGTATATATCTATTTTAGTAGACCTCAACAATGTAATTATGATCAGTAGAAATGGCCATGACATGGGACCTTTAAATGGAAAAATAATATTTCTTATGAAATGAAATGTTAAGTATGTTGACATGGCTGTAGTCTTTAACCCACAGTGGAAGTATTTTAATTGGGAGGGGACCTCATGAACAAACACTAATTGAGTCTTTGGAAAGAAGTGAAGATCTCAAGCAGCTCATGGGACCGGACAGCCAGGATGGGGTAAACATGTCACAGTCGAAGCACACAATACAAATATGATCCGTGAACATTAGCATAATAGGGCTTGTTTAAAGGACATTTTGAAAAGGTAAGTGCTCAATTTGGAAGTTATTGCAACACAAAAAAGTCATAATCATGTTTTAATTTGTGCAAAGCCTTATCTGGCATGTACAGAAATGACACTTTTAGCAACATTAGGTGGGAGTCGATTGGAACTAAAACAACAGTGATAGATTTTCCACGAATAAAGAGAAGGAGAACCACTGCCTGAATTCTCTCTGGACTCATCCTGTTTATATTTAAATAATATATTTGAAACAGTTGTCTGTTAAAATGTGTCTCATGGAAAATAGCAACACACACCAAAAGAGCATTGTTATGATTTGATGTCCTCACACTGCTATCTCCTTTTCTGTCATTTATCAGAAAGGCCTCAGCAATGGAACAACATGTTCAAGCTCTGCACGACTCTGCAGTTTGTAAACAACAGACGAAGGCCTGAACTTTCGGGTGCAGGGGATTATATAGCTCGGCTAAAATTTCTGACGGAAGGAAGTCTCATCGGTGTCAAGCCGTGCGCATTCGAGAGCCGGCGTAAGAGCTCATCCTTCTGTGGAGAAATTTGGATCGAGTTCTGTCTTTTATCTTCCCGCTTGCAGATGACTCCGTCAACGTGAGGATGGCTATCTGGCTCATGGTTTGTCGTCTCACTTCCAGGCTTTGCATAAGCATGTGTGCATATGTGACATGTCACGACTAACACAACAACCAGGCTTCGGGAGTCACAAATGACATGTCACAATACAACGAATTAGGATACACTTACCTTACAGTTACATAAAAAATGAAAATTGAAAACTTTACATAAGGATTGTCCCTTTGTCCCTCTTTTTCGAGATGGTCCACTACTGCAGCCCCAACTACTGCTGCTCCCACAACTGCGGCCCCAACTACAGCTGTTCCCACAACTGCAGCCCCAACTACTGTGGCCCAAACTACAATTGCTCCGATATCTACAGAAGAGGATTAGGGCCACATGATTTCTTTTTTTTTGGGAGGATTTGAAAAAAAAAGTTTTTTTTGTTCTGAGAAAAAAGTCAGAATTCTGACTTTAATCTCAGAATTCTGACTTTTTCTCAGCATTCTGACTTTTTTCTCAGCATTCTGAGATTAAAGTCAGAATTTTTTTTATCCCAAAAAAAAAAAAAAAAANTTTGTTCTGAGGAAAAAGTCAGAATTCAGACTTTTTTCTCAGGACAAAAAAACAACACATTTTTTTCAAATCCTCCCAAAAAAAATAATAATGTGGCCCTAATCCTCTTCCGTAAATATCTAATCAGATTACTCCTAGTTTTAAAAAAAATGGAAATTACTATTGCAGGATTGCAATGTTATAATACATTTGAAGTAAAGATGGAGAGCGACGTGCTTCCCGAATTTCCTTTTTGGTTTTCATTTGGGCTACTTTCATTATTTTTTATTTTAAAAGTCTTTTTTTCAAAGCAGTAGATGATAACCTGCCTTATTAAACAAAAATACATGATTTATTTTATTTTATTCATGTATGAAGTTGACACATTTTTGATAAAAAATATATTGGTTTATTTTTGTTCAAAGGTTACAATGTTCTGATGTTTTAAAATATACACGCAAGTAAACAACACCTAATACATTTATTTTTAATCATTTTTATTTGTATTGTATTTGATATTGAGGTTATCAAAAAGTAATCAGGTTACATTACTTTTATATTTTGATACTAGGATTAATTTTTTACTTGTAACTAGTAGTAACCCTGGCAACACATCATATAGTAAAAATATTCTGGTTCTACAGAATAATATCTATGGGGTGTTTTATATTTAAACATTTTAGGGGCTTATAACGTATTTTCGGTTACAGAGATTTCTGACACCACTGTTTTTTTTGTATTCTCTTCTTGAGGAAGTAGATTGGATTTGATGTGACTGATAGATAGGGACAACATGGTATCAATCTATCTATTGCTAAATGCTACGGAAAATCCTGTGTGGATGACCTGCAGGGCACGCAGCTAATAAACAACCTTATTGCCCTTTTCCTCACAGATGGCCCCTCTGTCCCTCCTCAGCAAAGCCATTTTTGTTCCGTTAAATCTCATCTTGCATCTTTCATTGAAGCATGGTGTCAGATCACACTGACCTCTGCAGAAGTGGAATCAGAGGATGCGATTGCTTCCATATTTGTTCTGACAGCATGTGAATACGGTCATAGCTAAAAGATTTATTACATCTGAAATGAGCTGAACCAAATGGGAAAATAATATAATTGCAATATATTTTTTTGACGATTAATGTGATTGCGAGTCAGTATGCAATTTCCAAGGCTCTTATCTTCTGTATTATTCACCATGCTATAAATCATAAATGATTTCATGACCAACATAACATTTGATAAAGTCATCATATAAACTGCTCTTTCATGTCGGCAAGGCCTCTACATTATGAATTAAGCATCCTACAATATAAACAACATATTTATATCTAACTATTGAATAGTAAAAACCTTCTTTCATAGTAAAATATTATAACTTGTAACTTAAAGAAACAAATGTAATATAATGATTGTGACCTGACTTAAATAAGATCAGGGAACTAACTGATCGAACAACAGGATCAGTGTGACTTTATATATATATGATACTATACAAAATGACACAAACATAAAAAAAATTATTTCAAACTTCTTTGCAATACTCCCAGGTTTCTCTTTTTTTCACTCTGGATTTTTGATTGTTAGACTTGACCTACTGAGTGAGGCTCTTACTAAATATTTAGATAACTGAAAGCCTTGTTGCCAACATGTTGCGACCCCTTCCTGCTTTTGTTTGGGAAGCGTTTCTTTAGCCTCCAGGGCAAATATTGATGTTTGCTTGGGGTTAAACCTTTTCACATTGCACAGTTACAAGATATTTAGTTCATCCACTACCATTTTGCATATTTCACGCAGAGTATGGGGCAATGCACGTGGCCAGGAAGTTTTGACCATCTAGATCAGTGGTTCCCAACCTGTTTTCCCAAGAGCCCCCGCAAATTAGTCCGCTGTTCCCCCCCCCCACACACACACACACACACACAAGGGGGGTGGGGGCGCAACAGCGGTAATTAAAGTTTAAAAGTCTCAAAAATGCAACTGAAACCGGCATGGACAATGACCATGTTTTAAAAATGCGCTTCATCCAGACAAGCCCGGTTTGGACACTTTTACGGGCAGAAGAAACATTTCTATTAAAGAAATAATTATACATTTCTGTCTTTTTATGCCTTTAATAGCTACTAACTTGAATTGTTATTCAATTTAATTAATCAATTGTTTTTTATATTTTATTGTAATGTAGAGACAAGGCTTTTAGTGACAATCATGTATTGCTTTACAATTATATGTAAAAAAAAAAACAAAAAAAAGTCAAATATGATATTTGGCCTCAAATCATCTGAGGCCTGGCGCCCCCCCTGCGATCTTTGGCGCCCCCCAGGTTGGGAACCACTGCTCTAGATTGTTAGGTATTGTAATCACAGTTCTGGCCATTTCTTTATCTACAACATCAAGAAGCTGATTTGTGTGTGAATTGTTCAGCCTTACTGTCAAAGTTCCTGTCACATGACTTGCACACATGAAAGTCAGAGGAGTCGAATACCGTATTTGATTTGGAATCCTATTGGGTATAAATGACGAGCTGAGGTTCAAGCAGTTTCTCACTCTCTGTTTCAGTGTGCTCCAGGGCAAACCTTTTCTCACATGACAGAAAACATCTTGAAAGATATTCATCATTTAAGACTTCCGCGCTTGAGATTTCCTAGAAATCCCTCCAGCTCCTTTGAGTGCAGATAGAGGTTTCTCAGAAAATGACTGTGTGTGTACATATACATTTATAAACGGGTACCCTGCAATTTCACTATAAAGAAATGGTTTTAAAATGACTATGGATGAACAGGGAGAAAGGTTTGATAATGAGCAAATGTGTATTTTTCAAATTGTTTTTTATTTTTATTATAATGGCATTCAACATAATGCATGTTGGATACATGCAAAAAGCCTTCAATGTTCATCGACTTCCAGTTCAAAGATGAATGAAAGAAAAATAATTGTGGTGGGATTGTATTAATAATCATAAGCGCAGCATATTTGATTAAGTTTGCAATATGTTGCCCTAAAGATTGAACTAATCATGACTTGGATGAGGATGGAGTTATCACGGGGCGGAAATTAAGAAACACTATCAGAAGTGAATTAGAAGTGCCTCCAGCTCCACCGTCGAACATGTTTTGTTACGCTCCGGTGTTAAGAATGTCTGAAACATGTCTCCTTTCATGCTATAAAAAATAAAATTCCATCTATTCCAAATTGGATGTGGAGTATGTTGTGTTCTTCTTTTCAAAATTACACAGGAGTAGAACAAATGTGCATATAATCAAAAACACAATGTGGCCATGTTTTGATTAAAGAATATTAAGTGCATAACACAAACAAGCATTTTTTCTAGCTCTGTAAAAAATCATTAGAAACATTATACCAACTCAGATTCTGAACCATGAGCATTCATATAACAGGCTCCACTCTTTTGGGTAGGTTTTATCCAAGATGTTGGCACTTATCTGCAGCTATTTATATTCCCAGCTCGCAGTGCACATTCTAGTTTATCCCAAAAGTGTTCATGGGGTCAGAAGCACGACCACAAACCATTGAACACAACCCATGAGGACAAAAACAAGTCAAAGTAACACCACTATCCACAAACATTTGGCCAAATAAATCCCAAATCAAATAATACATCGAGTCATGTCACCTATTGGGGAAATGTTTTCCAAGGCCCATAACTTTGACCCAGTTTATCAGTTTGTAATGACCTCACTGAGCACAAGCTGCCCTCTCAGTGTTTAGTCTCCCTGTTCCTGCCTGTTGGCGTCAGCTGATACAGGTGTTATGGTTCTATCTTGTTAGGCACAATGTTGATTCTTCTCTCAGAACCAGCTAACTACATGTGTCTGGGGTAGAGATCTTCACAATTGGTTTTTGCATCTACTTTGTCAACTCATGGCACACGACTTGTCTTGTGAATTCTCCGGCCGAAGCTCCAAATAAACCATCAGTGTTTGCCATCAAAGTTCCTGCTCTCCTCCTATCTCTCTGAGTCCTGTCTCCATTGCTTCAGAAGTTTCCATCATAAATCCAACAGTAGCTAGGCTAG
>NW_011354719.1:21641-40556 GCF_000735185.1 Notothenia coriiceps
CCTTTAGCTTAGCGGTGGTGACGTGAAGTCATGTGACCGTGCTGTAGTTCCTTTATAGCCCAACATTAGCCACCTTTAGCTTAGCGGCGGTGACGTGAAGTCATGTGACCGTGCTGTAGTTCCTTTATAGAGCAACATTAGCCTCCTTTAGCTTAGTGGTGGTGACGTGAAGTCATGTGACCGAGCTGTAGTTCCTTTATAGCCCAACATTAGCCTCCTTTAGCTTAGTGGTTAATAACCTGCCATTGCAGAGCTGTGGGGGATAGTAATGGATTCATTTCCCGTGACTGTCACGCATCCCACCACTTTCGCCCAGAACCACTCACACCATCTCGACCACCAGCAGCCTCCCACTTGTCACCAAGGAGATGGACCATGAGCGTGATCACGGGCCAAATCCTCGCCCATCAGCGGACACACGTTTCCAATTCCATAGATATTACCACATGTGAAATCAAGCTGATGTTATCTTGCCTCTCATCTGTGGATAATTGCTCCAGCGTTATTGGATGTTTTGCCTGCTGTTTGCTGTCAGAATATACACATACACTATCATTTAAATACAATTCAGGTGCTCTCAAGCTCCTGGCATGACTTTTTATTTCACTTTAGCTTCCTGACTAGCACTCAACAGTAGCTCATCATGAGGATAGATGTTTTTACATTTTATTTTTTTATTTGCACAGGAACAGGTACTATATTTGTAGCATAAACTAAAGTCATACACTAGATAATGCAAAAATAAGGTGATTTACTATGCCCATCCCAAATAAATTGTTTTTTAAATGGACGTTACACAGTGCTTATAAGGTCTTTGGGACCACTCAAATACCTTTTTACTACGCAATTCAGCATTCACACATACACATTCATTCTTTACCTGCTTATACTTAGCACACGGTCTGAGGTCACACACAAACATCAATACGTATCTGAGGCTCAATGAAAAAGAAACCTTTCTGATTTCTCAAAAAAAAAAATCATATCATAATTATAAAAAAAAAATGAAAAATGTAAAATGACGGCATCATTATTTTGACTGCAAAAGGATATTCTCCTTGGACTTAATAAAAGTAGATTAAGAAAAACATTAAAAAAATATCTCACTGATGATGATATCCCTGTCAAAATGATAACAGGCCAGTCGGGACTCTACCTTTTAACTGCTGATGGCTTTATCACACATCGTGAATCACAAACACGGCCATCTTTAAACATAAAATGGGAAATCTGTCAGTGAATGGGCCAGGGGATCATTACAACCAATGTCTTGAAAAAGACGAGAATGATAAATATTAGCAGCAGTGTAGGTGAAGCTCCTCAAAGTCAAACTGACTGAAGAGGAGCATTATGATTCACTTGTACTGCATGCTTCATCACACTCACAAAACACTGTGAAATACTGGCATCTAATAATTAACAGAGGGAATCTGACAGCCAGGGAAATTGTGCTGTAATTTGTTCGTGTGCGGTGAATTCTTAAATGATTGGTCCTTGAGCAATTTCACTCCATCATAACAAATGTTTTTATGCTTCATTAAAACAACAAGTTGATAAATTCAAATGCTTAAACCAAGGTTGGGTCTAAATTATAAAGGCACAATACCTCTCACAGTAGAGGCACAACATACACATATGAAACCTGATAATTAGCATAATATAGGGCCCCTTTAATTTGAGGCCAGAATTTTTTTTTTTATTATTGTACACAGTCCTGAAAAAAAAGATGTCACTTTAATAATGTGATTTTACTTCTTTTTTTTTTTCGTTTTATGTTTATTTTCATTTTCATGGCTCTGTTGTTTAAGTTATATTGATAAGCATTTTTTTTTTTTTTATAAATGTTTTTGGTTTCGTGAGTGTGGGCATGTGCGGGTGGAGGGAGGGAGGGGGGAGTGTAGTGAGTGTACTGTGATATTACAATATATGAAATGGCATCGATTATTGTAAACTATAATGAAATAAAAAGACTTGTAAAAAAAAATAATAATGTGATTTTACAAATGCTGCTATATGTTATGCTAAGTGTACTGTGGCATGTTTCAGATTACTGGACACGAGGGACTTTTTCACAGTTCAGCCCTCCTGTCCCTGATCTTTGCACTGTGCACGTGACTGATCTGTAATGCGTGAGTTATTCCTATTGTTTAAAGAAAGAGAAGCCACTGGGATCTGAAGAGAAAATAGCAAAGACTCCTACAGTCAGGGTTCCCCTCATTATAATCTGCCTTCGAGGATTGAAAGCCACACTGTGTTTGATTTCCTCTGATAGGCATTTGGGGAATAGACCTTTTTACCTTCTTTTGGGAAGGTTGGAGCACACGCCGGGGAAAATGTCAGATGAATAATCATTCAAGCTGAATGAACGGCAGGGTAAAAGGGGAACTATACCTTGAAGAAAAAGGAGGGAAAATAAATCAAGACTTCAAGTACTTGTCATATTTTTGATAGTGATTGTCTTTACATTTCCAGGCAATCTTAAGGCTTTAAACAATCCACAATTAATGAAGCTTCCCAAAGCAAAAAAAACGATGTCAATCCATGTATTTTACATTTTCAGCGTGTATAATGTGAACAATAGAAACTGACTATACAGTTACGGATCTTGCATGAATATCAAGCTAGTCCAATTGCTCTTTAATCAAACATGTAGGCTATGTTATATAACTTTGAAAGTGTTGAGCTCACATTTATTGTGCCGGTAGGCATTTTAAATTACACCACTCCTCACGTACTGTATAAATTCCATTTAATGTATAGCTGTTGTAACGATCTTGCAAAGAGAAAACGTGTCCAAAGGCAAATTATTTAAATGTAGCACTAACAGGATCCTCAGCTCTCAGAGTTTGATCTCCTGTGTTTAAGCGGATATGTATCTCCCTCTCATTATTAAATATAATAGCTGTGATTTTAGGGATTTTTCCTCACTGCTATTTTGTGTGAGAAGCAACTGCTAAGTATTGACTAATACAAGTTAAAAAAGCGTATTATATTATGCATGTTAAGAAACATGAGGGAAATATTAAGTGTTGTTTGTTTTTCCATTTATTTTATTCAATAAATAATCACTGCATTAGCGCGACCTCAAAGTTTCAAACACAGTCTTCTCCTCCTCTGACTTCAGATGCAGTGCACCTAGGGCATTTGAAAATATCTGTAATGTGAGAAAATGGAGGGCTATTCCCCCAAGTCAAGGTTAGAATTTGCCTATCTTGGTATTTTGTTGGACATGTCTTAATAAGCAGAAATCATCATCCCAGGAGCACTTGCAGCAGGAGAGTGCTTAGCCCAGCGCTCACATTGCTGCAAAGGAGAGAAGAAAAAAACGATAAAAGAAGAGTTAACATGAGCTCGATGTGAGGGTTAGAGTCGTACATTAGGCAGACATGTAAACATAGCTTTTATCACAGAGAACCCTGAGAAAACAGCACATGAGTGCCTTGGGAGCTGAAAGGTGAATTTCTGATGGATCAGTCAAATTGCGGCCTTTTTTAGTCCACTATGTCCTCGCACATGCAGCAAATTCCTTGAAGAACCTTAGTGCCTCGGAGAAATCCTTCTGTGAGTGTTCCCAGCTACCCCTAACCTTTCACTCGACAGGGTTGTTACTGGAAAGTGCTTTGGGTCTGTGCTGCAGCCACAAGGGTGTTGGGTTTATGAAACACATGGGATGTTTGTATTTGTCAACAGTTTTGTTGCTCCATTGCCTCCGACACACTTGTGGGTTGGGGTCTCTAATATGATGGTAGATTGTCTTTTGACAGGAATCTAAAATCATTTAACTGTAAACTTTTTCTCCAGAGAACTGTAGTTTACGCACTTATTAGACTTTCAATTAAATGTTCTATACGTTTATTTACTCTGGAGATTAAAGGGACCCTATTATGTTTTGGGGGGTTTTCCCTTTCCTGTAGTGTGTGATAGGTTTGTGTGCATGTAAATGGTCTGCAAAGGCCACAATTCCAAAGTTCATGCCAAAGGGAATCTTTTTCCCACACCGTCTCCATTGGACTCCTTTGTTTACTAAAGGCTAAAGAGGCGGGACTTCTCTAAGCTTTTGTCCAATCACATGAGAGCCGTCCAGCTAACCAATTAGAGCAGACTCGGCTCTGGTTTCAGACAGAGGGTGAAAAGTGGTACTGCAGCACAGGCAGTATCAGAAAAATAAAGAGCCTTTTGTACATTAAAACATGTGAACATGTCACAGAGGAACAAAATACCTGAAAATGAGCCTCGACGTCTCGCTGAACATATTTATTACAACACAGTCTCTTTGTTGTCGAATTTTGTTCTTATCAAACCAGAGCTTTATTACCTAAATTACTTTATTTCTATACTTCTAGACACCACCTCTGATAGTGCCCCTTAATTTATACCTAACGTGAATGTAGTCTTTTGTTTTTGATGATCAACTGAATGAATTTTTTTTTTCTAATAAGCTGTAACAATCACTCTAAATCCTCCAAATCCCTCTCTTTGTATACCCTCATAATCATGAAAGTCATGTTCATTATTGAAAGCAGAATTGTCCGTTTCACCGACCACAAGCTCTCTAATACATAGCACTACTTGAGCCCAAGAGCCACCAGAGTTACTGCATAACCCCCAAATGTAAAAAGAGAATTTAATTAGGTGCTTAAATATTCAATAAACCCTTTCATTACGTGAACCAAGAGGCTCTCGGTATGGATTTGACAAAGAGCCGGAGTACAAAGTGTACGCCTGGTAGTTGAAGATAGTAGGGAATCTCAACCATTCAACCAAAACACTAGAGACGGGAGGCAATACTCCAGAGAGGCAGGCTATTCCCGCTAATGAACCATGAATTTAGTATTAAACAAGGCCCTCCTTGTTAACGTTACAGAAAGTGATGTCGAATATGTTGCAACTACTTTCTGAAGTTGTTTCATCATCCTTACACGTCGGTTTCAGTAGGAAAATCCAAATGTGCCGTACTTCAGTTTGGACAGAAATCTGAATTCTGATAATGAAGGACATCAACGTTGAGGAAAGTGTCATCATTCATTCAAACATGTTGAAGCTTCTTACATCCATCTGTACAGACAATTTACATGATGTGCTGAAAGGAGAAATAGCTTAAGAGCTGTGCATAATGCAGATGTCCCCTTAAAGTCAGGCTGTCCACAACATCAACGCACCCTGTGGAATTATTTAACTACTTGTGACACTATGGAGCATTTTAAGTGGGTCCCTGGTTTGTTTGCATGCTAATGTGCGGGCACACTCACACACGTGAAGACATATGTGCTTCTGCAGCCTGCAAGGCAAGTTTTCCATGTGTGTAGCCGATGCAAGCCTAATTAAAAGAAGAAGCTGAAACGACTGCTAGCGAAAGGAAACATGGACGTAAACAGTTTCATAATATAACTTTGTTAGTGCTAAAGGAGAAAGGAAACATGGTCAACATGTTTTTTACACCCTCAAGGATACACACCATGTATTTTGGTGAAAAATATTGGTTTGGAAATAAATATCTTAGTTCAGAAGAAAACTCTACAGGGTACCATCATGCAAGATATATAACGTGCTGTATGAAGGGGGACATGTTTGATAAAGCATGATGGGACTTAAACATACGTTTTCCCTCCACTTTTGAATTAGATCCAGATGGCTAACCTGACAAATATGATAAAATATCTCTTTACAATAAGCAAGTGATGGGGGTTCATTTCAATTTCAATGTATACTGTCAACTCAAAAACGATTACCTGTCTTATCAATAAATACAAGTACACCCTAGCTGCAAACACTTTTAACAAAGGATATCTTGCACAAATTGTCCTCAAGCAGAATCCAAAGAGAAGAAAAGTACAACCATTCAGTGTATGTCAAGTCAGTTAAGTGATTATGTAGATTAAATGTGGCTTTCCTTTTTTAAATTCAACCCCTGCCTTTATGCTATATCTGAAATGGTAAGACCTTTTCTGGGGCTGTTAGCATTTGGAAGAAAATGCCTATTATGCAATGTGTTTACGCTCAGGGTGGCTTCCTTCTGTATCGTCTGAGTTTTCATTAGCTTGAAGGCGGCCAGAAAAATAATATGAGAATGGTTGGAATATTTCTCCCTGAGCTTTGTGGCTCCTTGATGACCAGGAGCTTACTTTCCTGGAGAAAACGAGTTGATATTTCCATTTTGTTTCAGATTTATGGTCGGTGCACGGTGGAGAAAACAAGCCTGCCAGGGTGGAAATAGTTTAGAATCAGAGGCCCAACAGTAATCTTGATCTTGTCACCGGCTTAATTCAATGTTATTTATACATATTTGTTTATCACACCCTCATTTGTACTTTCTCCCCAAAGAATTTGGTAGATGATACGCGTGGTGTTTATTCAGTGGAAGACACTTCAAGTTGGAGGCTATTGCAAATTGCCTGAAATTTGTGAATTCATTAAGGTTGGACTCAAATACACATACTATCTGTATTCTGTACATTTTTCATAACATTTTGTCATTTAGAAAATTGTTTTGCAGTGCATAATAAATCAGTTCCCTCTTTTTTTCTGATGTGTGAGGTTGGAAAAGAGTTACTGAAGAGAAACACATATCTCAAATCCTCTCCACTTGGTCTAAAAAGAATGCTAAGTGATTTGTTTCTCTCCCAAAGCCCATTTGGTGGTTAGAGAGCTGTCACTGTTTCTTAATAGCAGCACAGCATTAATTAGGCCACCGTCTAGCTCTGTATTTACTTCACCTTTCATGTATTCAATGCTGAGAAGAATTGTATCGTTGGCCTAACACGAGCTGTCAAATTAAAGAATAGTTTCATACTCCAAGAATCATTTCATACTCCATTAATAATCATGAAATGTCTAGGGAGACTTATTTATACTATTTCTGCAGTAATTAAAAAATACATTAAGAAAATGACTATTCTGTTATGTGACAAAAACGTAAATATGCTGCAAATAAGACATTTTTATCGGCTAGGGATTTTATTGTTTTGATTGCTATTGTACACGTTTAGTACTGATAGAAGCCAATACTTTTTTCATGAGGAAAGGGAAGCTGTGTGGGAATTTTAGCCTTAAGCCCATTTTTAACATCTCAATCGCTACTTCCCAAAGGTTTATTACTTTGACCGAGAAAGGAAATACAATCTTCAATTCAACCGGAGAAACACAGGGGCACCAACCTCATTTCTGCCATCTCTGAACTCTCTGCCCCTTTGGGAGGGAAAGGGCAAAATACCTGTTTATCCATTACATCAGTGTGTGTGTGTGTGTGTGTGTGTGTGTGTGTGTGTGTGTGTGTGTGTGTGTGTGTGTGTGTGTGTGTGTGTGTGTGTGAATGTATGTTTGTATGTGTGTGTTGGTGGTGGGTGTGTGTGTGTGGTGTGCTGTGTGTGTGTGTGCGTTAGTATGTCAATGTGACTGGTGTTAAAGGTCTGTAGGTGTTAAATCGAAATCTAGGGAAACATATTGAAAAAACTGTTGTAAGTTGTGTAAATAGTTATAAACTACTTGCATTCAATGTCATGGCTTAAGAGGAACATTCCTTATTAATGCACACCTGACATTACATCAGTGTGTGTGTGTGTGTGTGTGTGTGTGTGTGTGTGTGTGTGTGTGTGTGTGTGTATGTCAATGTGACTGGTGTTAAGGTCTGTAGGTGTTAAAGAAATCGAAATCAAGGGAAACATATTGAAAAACCTGTTGTAAGTTGTGTAAATAGTTATAAACTACTTGCATTCAATGTCATGGCTTAAGAGGAACATTCCTTATTGATGCACACCTGGTGCATATAATCTGTGATCTGCACGTCATGGCAACAAAGTAAAACGAAAGCCTGAAGCTGCTATCATCTCTGTTATTGATGGAGGTTAATCTCATATTGAAAACCAATGTTATTTTAAACTTAATTTAGACTCTGTTTTCTTCTGCCGCTATCACGTATACTGTATCATTAGATTATATTCAACTTTATTGTCATTGCACAGAGTAAAGTATTAAGACAGCAAATGCAGTGAGCATCTAACCAGAGGTGCAAAAGAAGCAGTACATTGCAGATTGATGGCTAGTATAATATAAATATATACATATGAAAGTGAAGCCTTAAATACTACTAGCATATTAATAGTTCACCATTTTTTTTTAAATCCTTACATTACTTGCTTTCTCTAGAGGTTGATATCCCTTTTGTTTAGGTATTACATCTGGAGCTGGAGTCGGGAAGTGGTCAGCTTAGTTTAGCATTAAAAAGGGGAAACAGGTCTAGTGAAGGGAGGCTGTGGCTCAGTGGGTAGTGTGCTGGACTTGGGATTAGGGGATAGCAAGTTTGAGTCCCACTGCAGTCAGCATGTGTCCCTGGGCAAGACACTTCACCCCAAATCGCTCCTGTGGGGATTGTCCACAGTATTGAATGTATGGAAGTCGCTTGGATAAAAGCTTCTAACAAATGACATGTAATGTGAAGTTCTACCAAATAAGATGGCGATGAATACCACTCAACCTCACTAGTTATATCTTGTTTGTCTCAGCCATACTTATCCAGTAATTGTAAAACAAAAATGTATGGTGTAAGGAGGAGTTGTACCTTGTAACTTTTACATAAATGTATATTTATATATAAATCCATATATCTTAACCAAATCAGGCCTAGGGTAACTATTGTCTGTTTAACCAAGGGTCTAACACTTACCCTCTCCGGTTGAACCACTATACTGTATATATATTGTTAGCTTTTCCCGTAAAATGTAAGATATACGGTTTCGCAAAGATCTGCTTATTGAAACGTTACAAGGGGAAATAATATTTAGTGCACAATCATCGTTTTCAGGGATAGGTTTTTCATCATGCAACGCTTTGATGACATTATAGCAGCTTAGCCGTACAGTAGGTTTAAGCACCGGTGCAGGAATAGGAATATTAATGCTTGCCGAGCACTGTGTCCTGGTGAGGCCTGTGCAGCATATAGAGCAGATACAGCCGTGCACTTTGCCTCTGCACACAAGAGGATTTTATTATGTAATTCTACATCAAAGATCCCTGTTATGTTCTCAGTGGTTGGAAATGCTGACATGTGTTAATGCATGTAAAGCCTGTATTAGCATTTCCATAAACTGATGTGCAGTGAAAACACGGAGATAGCATTCATTCACAAATCCATCTAAGCTCAAATTTCAGCGATAACTTTGAAGATAAAGAGTCTATTTGTCATTGCCATGTTGGAGGAAACTACCTACTGAGTATAACCTTTCCAAAACAGTGAAAACTGTTGTACATTTAATGGAGTAGAAGACAAGGAGTGCCGTGACTGATGAAAAAAAATGTATGTAGGATTTTTCATTAATCAGATAAAAAAAAGATTTAAGCAGATAAAATAAATAATAATAATATTTGAACAATAGCTATAGCTTTTTTTTTTACAAAAGCAGGTTTGCCATGTGCGACATTATTGTGTTTTGTCTTTCTTCTCTAGTCAAACAGACAATGCTATTTATGTGCTCCTCAGTCCTCAGCATTTGTCAGTGTCCACTGAAACAGCAGTCATGCATATCAGGCAGAAACTGAAAGTGACCCCATTCCCGTTCTCCAAATACCGCCGGGGCTGCCTGTCTTGGCCCGGTGAAAAGTCTGCAGGGTATCGCTCCGGTGAGTCTTTAAGTGACAGAATCTAATTCTCAGCACATCAGTCAACAGGGGCACAGGAGGAAACCCTGTGTGCGAGGGGGACTGGTGAGGGTCGCACAATTAGCTGCTGAGGTCTGATTTTCTCTTTGCCTTCCTCCTCACAGCCTTTCCTCAACCTGGCAGTCGACTTCCGCGCGGGTCAGAGTTCATCTCTGTGAAATGTGTGCCAATGGGCTGTGAGCGTCTCCAGGGGAAGGCATGACGTCTGAGTGATACTGCAGGCTAGCCTTTACTCTGCAGCGTATGCTTCTTTCATACATTCCCCCCGTACAAATCTAATTTTAGCTTTAAGAATCCAGGAGGAAATACGTCGTTGTTCGTCAAAGGAGTCATATCAGTAAAGAATAAAAAAAGCATCTTAACAGTTACTTTTTGAACTTATTGTTTTTTTATATTTTGACCTTTATCTCTTTTTCTTTCTCACATGAAGCTCTTATAAGCAAAGCGCTATTTAAAAAAGTTACTTTCTTGCTTATCAGACTTAAATTACATATAACCAACCACCAATCTTTTTATGTAACTAGCATCCCATTTATCTTCCAGGCCTGTAACATGTTATATATAGTTCTGAAAATACATACAGACAATCCCTATTGTCTGAATTGACAATAGGGATGCTGATTTGTAAAGAATGTTAGACCCTTGTGATATTTTCACCTGGTATTACCATACAATTTGCATTTGTATATGTTAAATAGAAATACTTAAACAATTCAAAAGAGCACATCACTATCAGAATGTGTTTGTTAAGCCAGGTTTAGGTGCTTAAGATAAATAGCTGAAATGTACCTGACCTCAGGGTCGGCCCCTAGCACTGGCGACATAGGCGGTCGCCTAGGGCGCCAGATCTGGGGGGCGCTGCGCTGGTAGTTCTGGGAGGGAAAAAAAACATTTTTGACTGTTTGGCTCATCCTAATGCTCAGCCTTGATGTAACAACATTCATAATTAAATCAAGGTAACACCCTTTTCACCCCGGTTGCACTTTTCATTTGCCCTGTACGATGGGTGCTGTAAGTGATGAAAGTGGGGGATGTTGACTTATCAAGCGCCTGCAGCTCACAGCCAAAGTGCGAGCGAGCCTCCGAGCGAGCAAGAGAGAGAGAGAGAGCGCATTGTTACCGCGGATTGTTGTTGGATTGAGGCTGATAACTACAGCTCAGTGAGGTAAAGGACTCTGAGTGTTTAGATAGTTCACTTTAGTCTAAGTTATCTCAGTGGGTCTCAAACGGTTTGGTCACAATTTATGTAAACAAATGTACAAATCATAATCTCGCCTAGGGCACCAAAATGTCTAGGACCGGCCCTGCCTGGCCTCATGTCATGCTGCCTGTCCTAAAGCAGGGGTGATCAAAGAGGTCGGCGAACCTCACAGTATGCTATCAAGGCTACCAAAAGTAGCCAATAGATGCTTTTTGTTATTTTATTGCTTTCACCTTGTAAGTCTCAGACATTTGAGACATTCTTTTCTGAGCCGAAGACGCTCCATGATCGACAACATCTAAAAAACATGAAACAATAACATTTAATAATACTAGGTAAAATGCTAAGGTATTTTAATCCGATTGCATCGTCTAGCTTTCTGGATATAGACTGCATGTTATTACTATCTGCACATCGGGTGTATGTCATGGAAGACATCAACAGATATCCCGGGGGATGAAGGGCCATAGTGAAAGGTCATTATGTCAAAAGAATAATCATTACATATTTACATATTAAATGTGCTTCAATATTATCTATGTAAACCTGGGTTTATCTAGTTTGGAAACAGATATGTTTATTAATCTCAATGTTATTTTTTACCAACAGGTTTTAGAAAAGTTAAACAAAGGATGGAAACGTGGGTGCACATACCCCGTTGTTGTTGCCTTTGGTTTCTTCTTATTTTTCTAATTAGGTTCTTTGTCATTTTTCATAATCGCTTCTCATAATTACCTATTAATTTTTAAGGGCAAATTAATTAATTACAAGTTGGCACATAGGACCAAACCACTTTAGTTTTTTTTTTTGCAAAACCACATGAGGTGTGTTTGTAAGCTTATCATCCAGAGACTCAATTTGTTCTGTAGCTGCAAAATAATTTCCTCAAGAATAAATACGTAGTTGTTGCTGAACAGTGCTGACATAATATATGTCTCTGCACAGATACTCTAGGTATTTGTTGTTATCTTTGGAAAGTTGCTGCAGTTTATATGAGGTTATAACCTCTGAGGTCTTCTTTTGTCAAATAAATAATACTCTCCTTGGAGGCAAATAACTCCCTCCAGTGCTTCTGTGTCAAGTAGATACCTCAGACAGTGTTATCATCCGACACAGAAGAAGTGGAAAACAGGTATAACTCGATATGAACGCAGATACACTTGATAAAAGCTCACCATTGAAAAGGTTTTGATAGAAATAATTACACATTGGTCTCAAATTAATTTCATAGAAAACCTGATTCCGTGTTGGCTCATTCTCCAGAGGGAAATCACCTTGTTTCCCGTTATTATCACGGTGTAAACTAAACTCTTATCCCTGCAGCAGGCCTCCTTTGTTTCCAGACCTGTACACATTTGAAAAATAGAGAAGATGGATTCATAACAATGATAAATGTGCATCCTCAGTTGCAATGAGATGCAGTGGGTGCGCAACAAACAAGCTTCTTGAGATCTGTCTCAGCCTGTATTAAAGCCTTCAAATGAATACAGATCAGAGGTTGAAACAGATCTGACAGGTGTCTAAAGAAGCAGCTGGTGCCAGCGTGTGCCTGCTGCTTCCTGTACATCCATAAACAGCCATTACTCTGGGATACGGATGCAAAGAATTGTGGAAATATGCGAGCAGTAGCGCCTATGATTTTCAACAAAAACTTCAAAATAGCTTCCTTTTTTTTAGTGACTACGAGAACGTGTTGGGTTATAACTGGTGATAATAACAAATATGAAGGGTCACTATTATGCTTTTTAGGGTGTTACCATTCCTGTAGACTTCCTGCTAAAATCCCAAGGTTCTCATCGAAGGGGCTCTCTTCCCTCCCCCCCCCCCCCGCCTGACACGCCTGGATTAGACCCCTTTGTTTACTTCCGTAACATAGTGACATCACTACGTAACAATAGTGCTTCTATTGACTAGCGCGCCAACACATTGTAGGTAATAGGCTAAGGGGCAGGAAATCTCTAAGCAGTTGACCAATCACAACAGAGCCGGCCAAATCAGAGCAGACTGGACTCTTGTTTCACACAGAGGGTGAAAAAAAGGCAGAATTACAAAAATAAAGCACAAATTGAAGCATGTAAACATCTCAATGAAGAAGCACACTATACAAATATGACCATATAAATGAGCATAACATCTTTAAATCAATTTGGAAGTTAACAGTGCACCTGAATAGACAGACCTTGTAACAAGGCCCTCAAAGTTGAAAATAAAAACAAGCTTTCAGTCACAATCGATATCTGAGGAAATAACAAACCCCCAAAGAGTATATTTAGCCACATGCAACCTAACATCTGTTGTGCTAACAGCTAGAGAGAGACTTGCTCCTCGCATTCCACCGTATTCAACTTCAAATGGAACCAATTACTCGACAGTTTGCTTTCCGGTGCACAAAGTGGTAAAAGACAACAGACCTTATCACATTCCCTCTTCTCCTCTAAAGCTGCAGAGGATAACTTTAGAGCAATTCTTTGAAAAGTTAATAAATAAATAAAAATCCTCCATGTCTGGTTTAATTATATGCATGGGGTGAACCTATATGAATGTAATTAATTCTGAATCTTTTATGCACAATACATCTCTGCTGGCTCAATCTAACTGTAAATAAAGCATTCATCATCTAATTTAATTTGCTTTAGTTTTCAGCACAATTTACCCAATGCAGCAGCAAACACGTTATGATATAGGGAAATCAAGCTTCATTTTACTTTGGAAGGTCAGCGTTGCTTCATTTGCATTAGGCACACCATGCAGGCAAACATACTAATGAAGCTCAGCGCAAGTTCAGGCAGGAAGACCTATCACTTCGTATTGCACGTCATGGCAATACTCGCTCCCTTCACTAAATGATAGGCAGCGCCACTCCTCAGCTAACCTATCACTTCCCTCCATTCACAAGCCTAATTATCGCACCTGTTAATCCCTCTATATATGCTCTCCCCTTTTCCATCAGCTGTCTTCCAGGTGTCAACGCGCAACCCTCCTCCACCCCTTCGCCTCCTGCTTCCAACTCGGGGCCAAGCTTAACCTTCTCCCTTCCAACCGGACCTAACCACTCATCACCACAACCAATGTCTAGACCCAGGGGGGTTCATCGGAAACGGTTCTTTCCCTTCCCGAATGATATCCTACAAAACCTGGGTCTAATCGCCAAACACCATTTCATTCACTTGTTATAAACTGTCATCATTATGTTTCATTTATATAATGTGACCCGATAATAAACATGTATTTCATACATCACGTCTCTCCTGATTGAAATGCTTATTGAAACCACTTTTTTTCAACAAAAAAGCAATGCAATTTCTCCATAGGATTTTGGAAAATAGCTCGAAATAAGGTCTGTGGTTGACACACGTTTAAGAGATGGATCACATTTTGTTCAGTCGGATAATCTCCACATGTCTACCCTACTTTTAGAATTTTCTAATCATAAATCTAATCGATAGATTTATGATCGATAGATGATCGATAGATTTATGACCAAAATCCTATGGAGAAATTGCATTGCTTTTTTGTCGAGGGAAGCGGAAGAAGCTTACTTCCGGGTTTTAGGGCGCGTCACTGTGGCACTCTATTGGTCATGTGCGCGTTCGTGTGTGTTGGAGGAGGGGCTCTGTAAGGAAGGGGAAGATTTTTTTCGGTTGTGTATTTTCAAATTCTAGCTTGCTCGAGCTGGTTTCTCCATTCTTACCTACCCTACCTTTAATTTACCCCCACACCAAATCATGTATCTTCTTTAAGTAGGTGTCATAACATTTCTAAATAATTGTAGAAACAAAATCAGTAGGATGACCATTTTCATTAGTCATTTCACATGTGTGGGCATAAAGTATGGATTATGTGAGAGTGACAAAAGCAACACCAATCATGAATCAGAATCATGAATGTGTTTATTTACTACTTCATTTTTAAATTCTCATAAAATGTTCTGGAAAGAATGGTGTTTTTGAAATGTTCAAACTCCAGTGGCTCTACTTAATACTGTTATACTCATGCTAGAATTTTGAGGCTTGAGTTACGAACTTGACACCTTCGTAGCACCAGTGCTAGGTGCAACAAACTTAAAGGTGACCTATCATGCAAAATGCACTTTTGTACGTCTTTTATACATGAACATGTGTCCCCGGTGTTCCAGGGAACTCACCAAGTGTCAGAAAACACAACCCTCTCTATTTTCCTCCATACCCAAATCTCTTAAAAAGGGGCTGCAACGGATCTGATACAGACTGATCCAGATTTGAACACTTCTATGACGTCACAGAAGTGGCGCTACGGCTATTGGGCCAACTCCACCAATCAGGAGGAGACAGCCACGGACATTGCCGTTCGAAAGCGCTGGAGACGCTGTAGTACATATGGCCTGTAGATGGTGCTGTTCTCACAGAATCAGCCCATGCAAAGACAGTGTTAAATTGAGCGAAATGAGGAATGGAGACTGCCAAGGCACACNTGTAGTACATATGCCAGGCCTGTAGATGGTGCTGTTCTCACAGAATCAGCCCATGCAAAGACAGTGTTAAATTGAGCGAAATGAGGAATGGCTAAAATGCTTGATCTGTTTGGTATTTTGAAAAATAAAAAGTATAAATATGCCTTATATAGGTATGGTCCTACACTATATTATTCAAATATAGCATGATAGCTCCACTTTAACGTATAGCCCTGATTAAACACTGTGTTGTTTTTGCCGGTAGAGAGTAACAGATTCGACTGAGTTGTGTACGTGTATCTGACAGGCACTTGGCATGCCTCAAGGCACCAAGCTTGTTGTGAAAACAGAAAGATAAGAAAGAAACTCAGGCTAAATCCCTGGTTGAAGAATGGAGAATATGAGTGTATTTTGTTTTTGTTGTTTGTTGTTTACACTGTCTAACTGTACTCTACAGTGTGCGGTCTTATTTCTTCATTTTTCAAACTCTCCCTTGATGTCTTTCCAAAAAAATATAAAACGAAGCTTCTGCAGACTACTTTAACCTTTTTGTAAAACATATTTAAAAACATTAAACAAGACCTTAATGTGTCTCCCTGAAGTCATTATGTCACCATATTCAAATTACTTTTGAAATAGGTCAAACTGCTCAATGAGAGACTCAAATGTGCAGTATATCTGGCATCTTCCTTTGAGAAACTACATGAGATGGTCAGCAATCTTTGTTGTTAGGCTCTTATCGCTGGAAAAAGGATGTGTTCAAGATTGTTATTTCTTGTACTTATGAGACAATAACTAAGTGACATGTGACCAAGTCTTTGTTATACCTCTTTGTCTTGTTTTAGTGAACAAATTAGGTATTCCTGAAACCTGTTAATTCTGTCTTTTTGAAAATGCATTAAAAAGAATATTCACTTTGCTCTCATGAGTGACATGCATCGCTGATGGTGTTAGGAACACGTTTTAAGTTACTTAAATAAGTCTGAAGGTCATACAAATAATATACTAAAACCTGGAGATGGTCTGGTGTGCTGTAGAGACAATGACAAATACCATGGACTCGTCGGCATTAAAACACACATTGCAATGTTTAGTTGAAAACGATATCTTTAAAGTCTTTATACAAAAATAGGTTTAGTCTCAACAGTCACAAAATGGTACAATACCAAAACCTATACTCAAGACAAATATAGTTAAACCCACACAACAAAAACAGAAAAACTAAAAACAAGGCAGCAGCAGTTACATCCTAGTGTGGTAACCAAGTGTGAATATTTATTCTGCTACAGTATATTTACAGACATGGTTATACCACCATTCTTCTTGATGTAAGTTGCTATTGGGGACCAGCCCCTAACAACTCATTAAGTGTTCCTCTTAGCATGTGAGATAATCTCTCCAATTAGAAAATGACACCAGATTTTCAAACCATAATAAGAGATAGTGCTTTTTGGATTATCTCAATACTATTGATTTTACCAGTTTACAGTATTTAGAAGGGCCTAATATTGATCCTTGTGGAATCTCTCTGGGGAATTTAAAATCAATGGAGATTTGTGTAAAATGACGGAAATGATGATCACCGTAGCTGTCAATCACAACTTTCATTGTTTCATTATTCAGCTTTTAGTTTTTGCAAAAATAGCCTGCATCCGATCAAATGACAAAGGCAGGTTAAATCGTTGACTAGGACTATAAGGACAAAATAATATTCCCTTCGTAACTAACCGTATTAACCCTACTAACCCTACTAACCCTAACCACATTTGCTATCATCTATTCAACTGTTTGAAATGATGTTAACACTCTATTTTGTCAACAAAAATCCTGATATTGTGAGAGATTTTTTCAAAAGGGAAGTCAAAATATGGAAAGTTGTTGATCGCTCGCTAAACTGATGCCTCTGTGTTTTGATGCTATTCAAAAGAACGCTTCCATAACTAAGAGAGATGATCACACTGTGGCTTGTAATGCAGATATATAGTGCAAATAAAATGGGCTCTAGAGTATTTGTAGTATATTTGTGTCAGAGCTTTTAAAGTCCAGCATTTGAGATAGCTGAGAAACCGCCTGCCTTCACCATTACCCAGCTTCATTATCATCGTGCTCAATATAATTTCTTTCCATAAGAAGCTCCTTCCATCAGGAAAGAAATGGATCATAGCTTCAACACATTTTGATTTAGCATAAACAGAACGACAAAAATATATGAATATGTGAAAAATCCAGTTTATTTACAAAAGATAAATGCGGGAGCCTCATTTTATGGATTTGCATTGGCATGTCGAATTGTAAAAAGCCCTACATTTGTTGCAAATTGACATTAAATCCAAACTAGATACAAATTCCCATGACTTGTTTAATGCCTTGGTAGAAAAACATTGTAGCCTGAGAAATTAGCATTTGCAATGATGTCTTACTTTCAGCTCGATGATTAGATGGTAATCTAGTTTCTGTTTGGGCTGCTCTCGTGTAATTATGGGGTCTTATTGACTGCTGTCTGTCTACATGTTTTCCATCAACAATGTTTGTTTATGCTCATCCATATTAAAAGGAATCATATGCATGTCAACAGGACTGATCCCTCGAGATCAATATTTAGAATTCAATAAATTAAAAATGTTGATCGGCTCACCCGCCTGATACTTTTCTGTGCTTCTTAAAAAGCTGCTCGGCATTGTATTAATAAATTAACATCTCCTGATGTTTTGTGCAATTCTATGTTCTGTGATTCGTTCTGCTCCTATTTATTTAAAGGGAACATTGCATTACTGTCAAAAAATATATAATGGCTTTTCTAAAGCAAACTGTCTTAAAACCACCTGAAAAATTGGAAATTATTTGCTGGTTCATTTTTAGACTCAATGCCACCATATTTTATTTTGGGATTTGTACAATATGCACATGGTAACTACAGATATGGGAAGGATGTCAGTTATGGCAAACTAACTTATGGTTGAAATATGGCAAGGGTATAACTACACTACTGTTAGGAAAATATTGTGATAACTATTAATGAAAAAGGCAGATGTCAATTGCAGGCCTTTGATTGGAAGTTATCTTCTGTGTTTGAGTCTGACATGCTTGATAATACATCCAAAACCATGACCACACCTTCCTTACTTTTAACCTACTGCATTGGCACGTTTGCATTTGACATCAATTTCAAAATGCTAAATTGTCTGTGATGTCTATGGATGCAAAAACTAGAAAATCCTTACTATATAACAACAATAATAATAAATAATAATACATTACATTTTGTATTAGAGCGCTTTTACAGGTGCTCAAAGCGCTTTACAATTACACATTACACATATCAGACATGCGGCCCGTCTACACTACAGGCATCAAAAAGTCTTGAAGCTGGTTTTTTGCGAGCAACGCGACCAACGCGACCGACAACCAATCACATGAATCTCCCGCCCCCGACATACAAAGCAATAGCAATGTTAAAACGAAGTAAACTGGATATAAACTCTCCAAACAGGCGAAAAACCTACCAGTTTCATCCACTGTCTCTGCCACCTCCCTCCATGCCTGGTTCCTCCGGTTTGTATCCCGGTAAATAGTTCTGGTCGTAAAGAACCGGGTGATTTGCTACCGTAATATCTCGTTTGGAATATGAGGAAAT